>NC_059472.1:0-102913 GCF_018139145.2 Gymnogyps californianus | reverse complement strand
CAGGGCGCCTCCGGCATCTCTGGCTGCCCCGTGCCGTGCCACCGGCGGGTCCTTCCCCACCTTCCCGGCGTGGTCCCCGGCCCCCCTGCCGCCACCACAGCTTCTAGCCGTGCCGGTGCATCTGCTCGGCACTGGCTGGGCGCCGCCTGCTCGCCGTCCTGCATTTAATGAACGGGCTCCGTGTTCCTTCATTAACAAAAGTATGAAATGCCACCGGTCGCACTCGCGGCAGCGGGGCCGACGGCATCGTGCTGGTTCCCAGACGCCGTTAGGAAGGCGCCGACTAACAAAGACCGCAGCGATGGCAGCGCAAACGGTGTTTTCCCTCCCCGGGGAGTGCACCCAACCCCGCACCGAAAGGAGCGGCCAGGAGCCCACCGGGCCCCACCGCGACCTGAGGAGGGGGCTTTTCTCCCAAGGGAGCGACGGTGCGGCTCTGCCCACCCGTTCCTGGCACAGAAACCCCGCCGCTGAACCAGGGCAGGCTCTGCCGCGCCAGGGCTCGTGCCGCGGGCTCTGTGCGGTGCAGAGCGCGGTCAGCCCCGGCTGCGGGACCCCCCCCTTGCCCTCCCGACATGGCTCCCGCAGCGGAGCGCATCCTGGGAAGGACCACGGAGCCGGACGGGCTCAGCACGTCCCTGAGCCGTCGCCTTTACTACTCGTTACCCGGTGTGAACCGGGCGGTCCCGTCCTGCTGCCGCCGCAGCTGGGGTTGGCGTTTGGTTTTAGAAACACCGTGTTTCTGTCGGTGCTCCTTCAGAGCGTCGTTCCTGCTCCGTCCCCTCCCGAGCGGCAGCAGCGGGCTCCCCCGGCCGTTGGTCTCTGTCTTCGCTTCCAGTTATCGCTTTATCCTCTATTTTATCACTTTATCCTCTATTTTGTCGCTTTATCCTCCATTTATTGCTTTGTCCTCTTGTTTTATCGCTTTATCCTCTATTTTGTCGCTTTATCCTCTCTCGAATCAGATTTAAGGGGGCTTTGGCTCTTCACTTGCTGGATATTTCGTAGGTTTTGGCCGAGCCGCTTTCATTTCAAAGGAGATCTCTAAGCCGGAGTTCATGATGGTGCTCCCGGCTGGCGTTGTGTCCGGAAATCCCGGCTCTGGCGAAGCCTGCGGTGCATGCCGCGCTGCAGCACGCTGGGAACGCCGGGATCGGAGCAGCGGGCCAGAGACGGGCTCGTGCCATCCGTTGTCCGATACCCCGAGCCTCAAGCGTCACTTTTTTGGTATTACACAACTTCTGGCAAGATTTCTCCTGCCGACTGCCACGTATTTGCTACGGGATCGAGCCCCCGCCGAGGAACCGAGGCGGCCGTCGCTCTGGGCTGTGAGGCTTGTCCCGTGGGCTCACCCTGTGTGGAGAAGAAGACTGGTGCTTAAGCTCTCGTTAAAGGGGGACGCTAACGAGCTCTGCTGCAGCCCAGGCAGCAAGAAGACGGACGTCGGTCGCTGCTGCGTCGCTCAGGCTGCGGTTTAGGGAGCGCGGGGAGCTGCCCGGCACGGCGGTGACCTGCCGTACGGTGCAAACTTCACACGAGAGGAAAGGACGCAGCTCCCGGGATCGTTTGGCAGAACTGAGGTGACCTTCGGAGGGGGCGCGGGTACCGGGGGGACGTTTGGTGCAGCCTCAGTAGCACAAACCCTTTCCGTCTAACTCCAGGGGCGCACGCGTTGGAGCAGCAGAGCTGCGCAGAAGCAGAGCAGAGGTTTGGCTTTGGAAGGTCGTGGCTAACGAAGCGCAGCCGCTCTAACGAGCACAGGGAGCTCCGGGATGCCCCAAAGCCTGGGGACAGCCCGGGGCAGGGCCGCTGCGAGCTCCACAGGGCAGCCGAGGCGGCTCCATCCACGCCAGGGCTCTGTGCCAGCGCCGGCTCTGCGCACAGCCATCGCTGCCGGCAGCGACTCCATCATTTGCCCCAGGGACGACGTTCGTTCCTTGCCAACCACTCGCCTGCATCGGCTTCTTCACCGGTGCGGGCGAGCGGGGCTGGCTGGGGCTGGGGGCTCCTCCCAGCCCTCAGCGGGGCGAGTTTTGGTTTAGCAGAGCTCAGGCACGGCTCCAGCCAGCTCAAGACCAAGCTCAAGACCAAGAGGGATGGATCTGGAGGCAGCGGGAGGGAGCAGCCCAAGCTTCAGCGAGCCCGGCACAAGGGGACCGGCGGCCGGCCGGCCGGCGCCTTCCAAACCCACCTCCCCGTGACCCAGAACAGCAGATTTTCCCGGAGTTAGGCACGTTGCCGAATTACTGCACTTTGAGACCCTGGGATTAGGAAGTCCCTGAGGAGCGGGGGCTTCCACCACAATGCCGGGGCTGGTGACCGGCGATCCAGCCTGATTTCTTTGTCCTCCCGTTTCCCCTCCGATGTGAGCAGCCATCAAGGCGACCCAGGAAACCCACCGCGGCGATGGGTGTCCCTTCGGCCAGGGGCCCCGGGGCACGGCAGGCGAGCTGGGCTCCGGGGCTCTCCGCGGTCCCGGGGCAGGGGCTGCAGCTCTGCCGGGGGCTGCGAGAGGGGGAACGGGAGCCTCCGGCGGTCCCACGGCTCCTCCGGACAGGGGTGGGAGCCAGGACCGGGACAGGACCTCGCTGCTGGGTTGCTGGTCGCATGGGTTGGGTGGGCATCTCCTGGGGGGCTTGGGGGTGATGGGCCTCTCCTGGGGGGCTTAGGGGGTGGTAGAATTCTCCTGGGGGGCTGGGGGACTTCTTCTGGGGGGCTGGTGGGCATCTCCTGGGGGGCTTGCGGGCCGTGGGCTTCTTCTGCAGGGCTGGTGGGCTTCTGGGGGCTTGGGGGTGATGGGCCTCTCCTGGGGGGCTTGCTGGCCATGGGCTTCTCCTGGGGGGCTGGTGGGCTTCTGGGGGGCTTGGGGTGATGGGCTCTCCTGGGGGGCTAGGAGTGGTAGAATTCTCCTGGGGGCTGGGGACTTCTTCTGGGGGGCTGGTGGGCATCTCCTGGGGGGCTTGCAGGCCGTGGGCTTCTTCTGCAGGGCTGGTGGGCTTCTGGGGGGCTTGGGGGTGATGGGCCTCTCCTGGGGGGCTGGGGGGCTTCTCCTGGGGGCTGGTGGGTGGTGGACCTCTCCTGGGGGCTCCGTGCATCGTGGGCTGTTCCCACCGGCGTGCTCAGCTCTCCCTCCAGAGATGCACAGCAGTTCATGCGCTGACCGTGTCTTGCTGCCGGCATGGCGCGGCAGCAGTGGCAGCAGCGACGGCAGGCGAAGGGCTTTGCACCAGCCCCCGGGGTTGCCGGAGCCGCCGCAGGGTGCCCCGGTCTGGGCGCGTGCCTCCGCTCGCCTCCCACCGCAGCCTCGCAAGTGCTCGCCGGCACGGGCAGGGCGCCGAGACCCCCAGCGCTGGTGCGCGCAGGCTGCCTGTCCTGCCTGTCCTGCCCGGCTGCAGGCGGCCGGGTGGTCCGGAGAAGGACAGACCCCGCGGGGTCTCATCCCGAGCGCCGGCAGAGCTCGCAGCCGTGCGCGGCTTTGCCGGGGCTCGGGGGTGGCATCTCCCTCTCCATCACTGAAAGCGGCTGGGAAAGGCGGCCAGGGCTGCTCCGGCCACGCTGAGTCCCTTGTTCAGGGCTCACCCGGTGCAGTTCTGACGCAAAAAATTACTTTATTTAAGAAAGCATCCAGTGGTGAAGCCGCTTCCCTCGCTGGCACCCCTCGGCAGCGAGGCTCTGGGCCGGCACGCACCAGGGGATCACGCAGCGGCTCCTGACCCCTGTTTTCGCTGTACGCTTGCATCTTGCTGTATTTAGGAGGTGACTGAGAGGCTGGAACGCTTTGGAGCTGAGCTCGCTGTCCCCAGGCCTCTCCGGCTGCAGGGTTTTGGTGTCCTGTGAGCCCCGATATATTTTTAAGGCTGCCGGAGCTGGCCTGCAGAGCCGCGCTCCCTCCCGGAGCGATATCCAGGCGTGAGAAGGTTGGAGCCGTGCTCTGCCATGCCCGTGGTGGCTCCGGGACCTGCCCGTGCTGGGGTGGGTTTCGTGGGAGGGGGCGAGGGCGGCCTCTTGGCCACGTCTGGGGGGGCTGAAGGAGAATCCCACGGGAAAGCCCGGCCCCGGGCATGCAGCTGGGGCTGGCTGGAAGAAGAAACACATCCTCCTCCGTGCCGCTGGGAGAAAGGGAGATGCTTCATCGCAGCCGTGTAATTGCAATTCCCTGTCGTGCGTGATCGGGATGGTTTGTGGTCGGTGCGGAGCCGCTCTCCGGGTACCGGCGGCGCGGGGAATCTCCTCTGCCGGGGCTGCGGGGGAAGGCAGCGCCCGTCTTCGGGGGTGAAGGCAAAACCCCCGCGTGGAAGGGACGCCGTCGGCCGAGGTGTCGATGCAGTAGGGATGGACGGCCTTTAAAGTGGGGAGAGAGCAAATTAATGATGTCGGTGTTTATAAATACGGTCAGCGTGATTAAAAGCTCTTTGAGGAGGAAGAGACCAGAAGAGTGATTTAATCAGAGGGTCTCCAAGGGCGGGAAAACAAATTTGTCATCGGAGAGAGAGAGGGGGCTGGAAACGGGTCGGGACACTCGGGTCTGAGCGTTGAGCCCACTCGGGTGGGCAGCGAGCACCGGCACGCAACCGCTGCCATCAGCGCCCGGGTAGAGCGCCGGCGCCCGGGAGCAGCCGCGAGCGGCCGCCGCGCTTGGCGTCGCCCCGGGGGAAACCCGAGGCGAAGCTGCGCCGAGACCTCGGGGTGGGGGTGTTCGGTGTTGGCCCTGGGCAGGAGGAGCAGCCCGACTCGGGGCTGGGGGGGTGTCTTTTGTCCAAGAGCATCACGGTTTGAAGAAGAGGAGGACTGCCGCGAGGCTGTCGCGGTGGCAGCGGTGGCAAACGCCGATTCTGCCCTGGATATAAGTTGCGGCGCTGGGCGATGTGCCGGGAACCCCCCCAGGGATTCCGGGAGCAGCCGGGAGCGGGACCTTGGGCTGCAGCAGGCCGGCACGGCGGCACACGCACCCCTTCTCCTGCCCGCAGTGTGAGCCCAGGGGGGTGCTAAGGGAACAAAGGAAGAAGAAAAAGTTAAGAATTGTTATTATTATTATTTAAAAAGAAAATTAAGAGGAAAAGACCTGCCCCGGGATAGGTGGGAGGGTCGATACATCACCTCCCCGCTCCCTGCAAACCGGCACTTTGCATAGGCAAACCACAGGGCTCCCCGGCGCCGCCAGCCGGGACCCCCCGGCACCGGGGACCCCAGTTGACGGGGACCCCCCCAAGCCCCCCCCATGTCTTGCTTGGGTTTTTCGGGCCGCTCGTCACCCCAGCGCAGGCTTGAAGCGGCACAAACAGTTCGGATTGTCACAGCTTTCCCCTTTTAAGTTTGTTTTTCCTTCTGCCTGAAGTTTCCGTGCACAGGAGCACAGTATTTGGGGGGGGACTGTGTTAAATTTTGAAGTCCTAATTTATTTACTTTTTTAGACCCTGGAACTTCTGGTTTAGTCATGCATCGGACAGCCGCGGAATTGAGGTTTCTTTGAGAACTCTCCTATAACTTATTTTTCCAGCCTGCCAGGAGCCGGGCTGCGCTCTCAGCCCCCTCGCGCTGAAGCAGCTTTACTGAGCAAATGCTGCGTATTTTTTCTCCTCTCTGTCATATCTGCTGATACGTCAGCTGGATTTTACACCTCGGAAAGCACTTTAAGCGGTGCTTCGGCCTCTCTTCACGTGCCCTCGCTCAGCCGTGCCGAGGAGAATCCCCACACCGCAAAGCTGGGTTTTGTAAAAGACGGGTTTTTAGAAATTATACAATTGCATCTGTGTTTCAGGCTTCTAAACTTTAAAAAATTGGTGTCTTAGTGCGATGCATCCAGGTCTGCTTCCCCTATGCAGAATTTTCTCTCCCAAACCCCAGCACGTGAAGCCGCTGACCCAACTGTTGCTTCCCTTGCCTGCTCGGAGAGGTCGGCGTGGAGGAAGAACCGACCTCCTTGACCTGCATTATCCATTTCCCTTCCAGAATTGTACTTACACCCACGGCCTTAACACCGCATGAACCTGTTCTCAAGCAGCAAACGTCATTATTTGGGACTTCCCTGACTCCCCGGCCCTTTGCCGGGAGCCGCGGCGGTGGGATGCAGCCGCTGGCCTTCAGGGCAGGGATGATGCTGGTGCGTCTCCTCTCAGGAGCATCGCCCGGGACCAGAGCACTGAAATGAGCTCAGCGGAGCTGTTTCCCTTCAGAAAGGGCTGCCGTGGGGCTCTTTATTCGCTGCGTCTCGCTTTGTCACCCAGCGAAGAGCGTTGTCCCTTTTGCCTTCGGCTGCCCGTGCAGGAACCCTCCGCCAGCCCCGGAGGTCGGTCATTTATAACCGGGGTTTTTGCCGACTCTCCCCGCAAGCTGCAGGAAGGGGGGTTTGGCTGCGGTGCCTGCAATTTGCGTGGACCATCTGGATGCACAAACTCCATCCAAACCCCCCGGCCGAGCCCGGGCACCTTCTGCTGCTGCTTCTTCCATGCTCCCAGAGAAAAGCGTCGCCGACAGGCAGCCGGGATCCCCTTCGGGTGCGTAACCCGTGCCGGGGAACCCCGTAAACCCGCTCACCCGCCCCGAGAGGACAGGGGTTTTTCTCCCAGCACGGGAGCTGCCCATCCCCGCATAGAAAATCTTTTCCTCCCTGGGGACGGTGCCTGGCTGGGCTCCAGATCTGCTGGGACCCCCGGGCTGTGGATACGGCAGTGGGAGCGTGGGACCCTCGGGACCACCCGCTCCCCGGGGGGACGGGCTCGCCGGGGACAGCCAAAGGCGACCGCCGGGCTGCCTGGCGAAGCACGGATGCCGGGATGCAAGGATCGACAGGCAGCAGAAATGAGGGTGGCTTTGCTCACGCTTTACTCAGCAAAGCAGCACAGCAAGGCAGGGGTTAAAGGGGGATGCCGGGGATAGCGGGGTCCGTGGTTCTGCCGCCGCAGCCTGGAGAGCCGCATCCAGCCGAACCCCCGCAAGGCTGAACCTGTCTGGGGCAGGGGTGGACACTTTGTCCCTCCGTACGGTGTCGCCCATGCCGGTACCCTGATGGCACCTCTGCTCCACCGAAGGGAACAGAGCCCATCCCCAAGGCCGGTGGCGGTGGCTGTCGAAGGCACCGGGGTGCGTGGGGGCGTTTCGGGTGTCACCGCGGCTCCAGCCAGGATCAAGTTGGAAATTGCTGCGGGTCCGGCCAGGATCATGTTGGGAATTGCTGAGGTCCCGGCCAGGATCGAGCTGGGACTTGCTGTGGGCGCAGCCGGGATCAAGTTGGGGATTGCCGCGGGCTGGCATCGAGTTTGGCATCACTGTGGGACCAGCCGGGAACGAGTTAGGAATCGCCATGGACCTGTCTGGGATCAACTGGGACTTGCGGAGGTGCCCCCTGGGATGGAGCCGGGGAGGTATTGGGAGGGGGATGGCGGGCAGCACCATGCCAGCAGCGCCACAGCCCCCAGCTCCTGCCCAGAGGGAGCCCCCCACCAGCAGCACCGCTGGCAGGGGACTGCAGAGCAGCAGCCGGCACGGATCTGGCCCTGCACCAGCAGCGGGACCGGCTGCAGGGATGCCCTCACTCCGGGCTCTGCCGGCTGCTCTCTTGGCAGGCAGCAGGCAGCTCCTGCTTGGTGCAGGCAGGCTGGTCGCACGGCAGGACCCTCTCTGCTGCCACTCCACCGTCGTCCCTGCCGCGGTCGTCCCCACCGCGGTCATTCCTGCCGCGGTCATTCCTGCTGCGGTTGTGCCTGCCGCGGTCATTCCTGCTGCGGTCATTCCTGCTGCGGTCATTCCTGCCGCGGTCATTCCTGCCGCAGTTGTGCCCGCCGCAGTTGTCCCCGCAGAGACGCAGGCAGAGGTGGCCGCAGGCGAAGGGCCGCAGGCAAAGCTCCTGGCAGTGCCCGCACTCTGCCGGCACGTGGCACGGCAGGCCCAGCCGGTGACCGCAGCGGGGCAGGACCTTCTCCACCTGCTTGAGGCAGGGGCCGCACTCCTGCCAGCAGAGCTTGGGGCAGGGGTGGCCGTGCTCGCAGGACGTCCGGGCGCAGGGCAGGCAGCAGCGCACCTGCCGGTGCTCGCGGTCGCCCGGGTGGCAGTGGCGCGGGCAGGGGTGGCCGCACGGCAGCGGCATCCGGCACCAGCGCGTGCAGCCGCCCTCGGGGCTTTGCCTGAAGTCGGAGGCGTCCCGCACCGTCATCGTCACCTCGGGGTGGTTTTGGCAGGTCAGCACCAGCCCGTCCCCCACCAGGCCCTTGCTCTTCAGGGCGGCCAGGATCTCGGCCCAGAGCCGGCCGCCGGCGCTCTGCGCGATGCCCTCCAGGTCGCCGATGCAGTAGAGGCCCTTTCTGGCGCGGGAGAAAGCCACGCAGACGCGGCGCCGGTCCCTGAGGAAGCCGATCCGCCCCTCCAGGTTGCTCCGCACCAACGAGAGCAGGACGATGTCGCTCTCCTCCCCTTGGAAGTCATCCACGGTGCAGACGGCCACCTTGGCCATGTCCCTCCTGGCCAGCAGCTGCCGGACGGTGGCCACCTGGCCGCTGTAGGGCGTCAGGATGGTGAGCTGCCCCTCGGCGTAGCCCTGCTCCAGCAGGTACTTGCAGAGGTGCACCAGGAAGGCGGCCTCCGCGCGGTTGCTGTAGCTGCCGGTGTGGCCGCTGAAGTCCTCAGCCCCCGCGTGCTGGATGAAGAAGACGCTGCTCTTGACGCCCTGCCCGGGGGGGGACGACACACGGGTGTCAGGGGACCGGCCCCTGTCCTCGCGCCCGCCCTGCGGTGGTCTTCCCCCCACCTTGATGCTCTCGTAGCCGCCGACGACTGCGTGGTCCCTCAGCTCCTCGTAGAAGAAGGGGACGAGCAGCTGGGAGATCTCGGGGCGCATGCGGTGCTGCCGGGGACACGGCGGAGGCTCGAGCCGTGGCGGCAGGCTCCCCGGCGTGGGGCGGGCGGCAGTGCCCACCCAGGGGGGGGTCTGGCTCACCTGGCACAGCAGCTGCGCGTGGGGGATCTTGTTGTTGATCATCCGCTCGAAGAGGGAGATGCCGAGGCAGTATTTCTTCTCCAAGGTGTGATCGGCCAGTTTGGGTCTCTGCTGCAAAGGGAGTTCGGCTCGCCGAGGTGTGCCGACGCACACCGGGGCGTGGGGCCAGGAGCGCCGTACCTGCTGGTGGTCCCCGATGAGGATGAGGTGCTTGCAGGAGGTGGTGAGGCAGGTCAGGACGTGCGCCTCCAGGATCTCGGCGGCTTCTTCCACGATCACCGTCTGGGGCCGGACGCTCTGCAGCAGCTTGCGGTACTTGGCAGCTCCTGGAGTCGGGGACGAGCCGGGTGAAGGAGCCGGCACCCCGGCAGGGTCCACCCAGCACCCCGTGGGACGTCCCCCAGTTCCTCTGCCCCGGGCTCCTCACCCACCTCCCACGGGCAGGCACCGGCTCCAGCACCACCAGACCAGCACTGGAGATGGCACCGGCACTGGAGATGGCACCAGCAACACCACCAGCACTGGTACTGGCACTGGCTCCAGCATTGGCACCAACACTGGCACTGGAAGCAGCACCGGCACCAGAAATCGCACCGGCACTAATACTGGCCCCACCACCGGAACTGGCACCACTGCCAGCCCCAGCCCCGGCGCGGTGGCTCTCTCACCCGTGGCCGTCACCCCGATGACGCGGCTCCGCTTGAGGATCTGCAGGTCCTCCTGGAGCAGGTGCTGGGCCAACTGGGCCGTGCTCTGCTCGTACTCCTCCAGCTGCCTTGCTAGCTTCTCCTCCAGCGCCGCGCTGTAGGCACCCAGCCACCGCCTGCCGCCGGCACGGAATAGGGTCACCGCGGGGGGCAGCCCCGGGGCACCGGCACGTGGGGACGGGGACCCCACACAGGTGCCGGAGGTGCCGTATCACCAGCCTCTCCTCCCCGGGGACCCGCCGTGGCGGGGACGGGGCGGTGAGACCTGTAGAGCCGCCACCGGTCACCGAGCTGGAGCTGCCAGGGGCTCCTCAGGCACCCGACCTCCCTGTCAGTCATGGCATCGCTGTCCTGCAGCCGGTGGGCCAGCTGCGTGTCGGGCAGGCTGGGGACGGACGGACGGACGCGGCTGTCAGGGCCCCCACCACTGGCGAGCCCCAGCGCGTCCCTGGGGTCCCGGCCAGCGGGAGGGCGCGGGGCCGTACCCCTCCTCCTCCTCCTCGGGGATGATGTAGGCGAACTTCTCCCGGGCTCGTCTCCTCTCGGCATCCATCAGGTCGAACCCCTCCTCCTCGTCCAGGTACCGCTCATCCCAGCGCGGCTCCCAGCTCTCCTCCGCCCCGGGGCCCCCCTGGCCCCCCCGGCCCCTTGCTCCGTGCCTGGGGGCAGAGCCGCGGTGGCTGGCGGTGGCCCCGTGGGACGTGCGGGACCGTGCCCGTGGCACCCCACTGGGCACCGCTGGGAGCGGGACAGCCCGCGTCCCTGGGGGCTTGGGGACCGGGACAGTTCTCCTCCTCCCCTGTCCCCAGGGCAGCCCCACGTCTGCCCCCCACCTCTGCCTGGGGTCCCCCCCGGGGCTCCCACTCCTGCTGGGTCGCTCCTGCTGACCCCGCCGTGCCCGATGCAAGTCGGGGTAGGGGGTCCCCAAATTCCCACCCCCTCCCCATGACCCTGGCCGGGGCCGAAAGCGGCAGCGAGGGTCACCTGCCACGTGGTCCTGGCCTCGCCGCAGGCTCCCGTCCTCCGGCGGCACCGGGGGCTGCACCTGCAGCCACTGCAGCATGTCCAGATGCGCGGCACCCTGGGGGGGACGGAGAGGGGGGCTGAGCTCGGCCCCAGCCCCCCGGCCCCCCGGCAGGGCTGCGGCGGCCGCCCACACCCCCACCTTGACGGGCAGGTCGTCCTTCACGATCTCTGCCTCCAGCTCGCTGGTGGTGAGGACGCCGCGGCGGAGCAGCCCCAGTACCTCCATGCAGAAGGCGATGCTCCTCTGCTGCTCCTGCAAGGCGCTCTGCATCTGGGGGGGGAGCTGAGAACCGGTGGAGTGAGGCGAGAGCCCCCGCGGCCAGCGAGCTGCCGGGTGGGCGCCGGGAAGAGGGGCCCGGCCCCGTACCTCCATGTGCTGCCGCCGGCTGCTGTCCCTCCACAGCCCGCAGAGAGCTTTTCGCTGGAGCAGCGGCAGGGAGCAGCGCATCACCTTCTCGCTTCGGCATTTTCCCCCGATGCGCGCCACTTTGGAGGGCTGGAACTGGAGGACGCCTGCGGGAGGAGAGGGGCAGGCTGGCAGCCAACCGCACGGCCATGCCCACCCTGCCCACCGACCCCACGGCCATGCCCACCCTGCCCACCGACCCCACGGCCATGCCCACCCTGCCCACCAACGCCACCCTGCCCACCGACCCCACGGCCATGCCGCCGGCGGGACGGGCACGCTGCTGGCTCAGCCCACGCCGGGCACGAGGGGTCTGCGGGAAGGGGACAGGGGCCGGGGCCAGGACCAGCACCTTCCATGAACTGGTCGAGAGCGTCGTTGGTGTAGCACACTACCAGGAGGGGCGGCAGCGGCGGCTCCCCCCACACCTCCCTGCCCTGGTTTTGCAGCAGCAGCTCCACGATCTTGAGTCCGATGAAGGTTTTGCCTGGGGAGGAAAGCGCCGGCGCGCGCTGGGGGCAGGGAAAGCCCCGCTCTGCCCCCACGGACCCCCAGCGGGGACGGGGGACGGGGGGGGCAGCCCTGGGGTGCTGGCGCCGGCACCTACCTGTGCTGGGGGGGCCCTGGATGAGCACGAACTCCCTGCTCAGCGCCAGCCGGATGGCTGCGAGCTGAGACTCATCCAAGTGGGGGAAAGTCTGTGGGGACCAGATCTCCGGGTCCTCCAGGCTCACGGCGGAGAGGTCCACCGCCGGCTCCTCTTTCTGAAACCGAGAACGGGGATGGGGTGCCCGCGGCGTCGCACCCCAGCCGGGCTCTGCCAGCTGCAGCCACGGTCGAGGGCAGCCGGCATCTCCCCAGGGGGGGTCCTGCAAGCCCTGCGCTGCCAGCGGGGTCCCCGCCGTGACCCACCTCCGCGCCGGCCGGCGGCAGCAGCGGCGTGAGACTGAAGAGCCTGTCGGCGCCGAGGTGCGCGGGGCGGCGGATGGAGGGCTTGCAGCGCACCAGGTAGCGGCCGAAGGGCACGGCGGCGGGGCTCAGCTCCTGCAGCCCCTCCAGCACGTGCCGGTACGCCTCGAAGAAAGCCGGGGACTCCACCATGGTAAAAGTGGTTCTCCCCAGGTGGGCGAGGAGCTGCCGGTGGCCGTAGTTCTGGATGCGCAGCCAGACGCGGTCCCGGTGGGCCACCCTCTGCTTCGGCACCCCGGCCACCACCCCGAAGAGCATGAGGCTGCAGTCCTCGGAGAGGAGGCAGGTGAGGGAGCCGCTCCTCAGGCACTCGTCGGCAGCCGGGCCGGCGCGGGGCGGGAAACGGGCCAGGTAGATGGGGCCGGCCAGCGTGGTGGCCACGGCGTGGAGCTGTACCCCCCGGTAGAGGCTAAGCGCCGCTTCGTTGCCGTCGGCGCCACCGAGGGAGAACGCCGCCGCGATGCCGTCCCGCAGCGGCTTGAGGAAATCCTCCCGCAGCAGTCGGAAGTGCAGGTCCAGGTAGGCTGCGGCGCTCTCGTGTGCCCCGTGCCGCGGGTTGGGGCGCAGCCGGCCCTCCGCCTCCCGAAGAGCTCCTCGGCGCGGGGATCACCGGCACCTTGCGGTAGTCGTCCTGCCAGGCGCCGGCGGGGCGGTGGGGGAAAGCCGCATCCACCCAGCGCCTGGCCTCGTGTAGGCGCTGCTGGATGAGCCAGGAGAACTGGAAGCCGCGGCCCTGGAGCCGCTGCACGGTGCAGAAGAGGAGGTCGACGGGGTAGCAGAGCAGCGTCTGCACGCGGCTGGGGCAGGCGGTCAGCAGGCGGTGGAGAACGGCCACCGTGTCCCCCACCACCTCCTGGGAGACCTGTCCTTCCCGGCACTGGAAGGTGTCCAGCTCCGTGATGAACCTCAGCAGGTCCCCCAGGATGAAATCCCGGGTCAGCAGCAGGCCTAGGAGGGGGGTGGGGGGCTGCTGCGGCCGCCCCTGCTCCAGGGTGGCCCCGAGGGCCCGCAGCAGCGTGTACACCCGGGCCAGGCTGAGGTCCCGGCGGGCCAGCAGCTGGCCCAGCTCCAGCACGTGGTCCCGCAGGAAGGGCAGGAGCTGCCGGGGGCTGCTGTCGCAGAGCCGCTCCAAGCTGCCCAGGAGGTCGGGGGGCTCCCCGCTGCGCCCCGGCTCGGGGACCGGCGAGTCATCGTACGGGGCATCCCAGTCCCCCTCGGGGCTCGCCGACCGCCACCGCTTCGGGCTGCAGGGCTCGGCACGGGTGGGGAGAGGCCCCGGCGGAACGGGGTGATGCGGCAGAGCGTCGGCCACGCAGGGAGAGGGACGCGTGGTCCCGGGGCTGCGGCCGATGGGAGGGTGCAGGGAGTGGGGTTGGGGTGGGGTGGGGGCTGTGGGGATGGCGGCTGCCCCCCCTTCCCAGCCGGCCCCAGTCCCGCTCACCTGCCCCGGGGCGTCCCTCGGGACCACGCGTGGGGCACGACCACCCCACGGCGGGGTCCTGGGCTGCCACCGGCACCGGGGATGGCCTGGACGGGGCCAGGATGGGCACTGGGGGAGGCTCCAGGAAAGGTGCTGGGGATGCTCCGGCACGGCTCCAGGGATGCTCCGGGGATGCTCTGGGGGTGTTCTGGGACGGCTCCGGGGATGCTCTGGGGATGCTCCGGGACGGCTCCAGGGATGCTCCGGGAGTGCTCTGGGACAGCTCCAGGGATGCTCTAGGGATGCTCCGGAGGTGCTCCAGGGTGGCTCTGGGGATGCTCCGGGGATGCTCCGGGACAGCTCTGGGGATGCTCTGAGACGGCTCCGGGGATGCTCTGGGGATGCTCTGGGGATGCTCCGGGGATGCTCCGGGGATGCTCCGGGACGGCTCCGGGGGTGCTCCGGGGGTGCTCTGGGACACCTCCGGGGATGCTCTGGGATGCTCCGGGGATGCTCTGGGACGGCTCTGGGGATGCTCTGGGGATGCTCTGGGACAGCTCCGGGGATGCTCTGGGGATGCTCTGGGGATGCGCTGGGGATGCGCTGGGGATGCTCCAGGACAGCTCTGGGGATGCTCTGGGGATGCGCTGGGGATGCTCCGGGACAGCTCTGGGGATGCTCCGGGACAGCTCCGGGGATGCGCTGGGGATGCTCCGGGGATGCGCTGGGGATGCTCTGGGGATGCTCTGGGGATGCTCCGGGGGTGCTCCGGGGGTGCTCCGGGGATGCTCCGGGACGGCTCTGGGGATGCTCCGGGGATGCTCCGGGGATGCTCCGGGGATGCTCTGGAACGCTTCCGGGGATGCTCCGGGATGGCTCTGGGGATGCTCTGGGGATGCTCTGGGGATGCTCTGGGACGGCTCCGGGGATGCTCTGGGGATGCTCTGGGGATGCGCTGGGGATGCTCTGGGGATGCTCCGGGGATGCTCTGGGGATGCTCCGGAACGGCTCCGGGGGTGCTCTGGGGATGCTCCGGGACAGCTCTGGGGATGCTCCGGGGATGCTCTGGGACGGCTCCGGGGATGCTCCTGGAGGGCTCCGGGGGTGCTCCGGGAGGGCTCCGGGTGAGCAGCCGAGGGCGGCTCCCACACTTCTCAGCAGAGGCTTCTCGAGTGGAGAAATAGAAACTGATCTCGGAAGCGCCGCCCCCGGGACCACCCCGAGACCGCACCTGAACCGCACCGGTATCGGCACCGGCACCGGCACCGCCCCGGGACCGCCCCGAGACCGCCCCGGGGTCAGCGCCGGGACCCCGCTCCTCCCGGGGGGCTTGGCCACCCCGAGCTCTGCTGGAGGGTCACCGTGTGCAGGGGACAGGCGACCCGGGAGGGTCCGGGAGCGCATCGGGCGGCTCGCCGGCGGAGGGGCGGGGGGAGCCGGGGGCTGCTCCGACCCCCGTCCCGCCGAGGAAGGGCCGGCTGGGGACGGGAGGGTCGCAGCGGCGGCGAGATGGTGGGGCTGACCGCGGTCAGGCGTGGGCTTCCCGGGGTGCGTCCAGTGAAGGGCCACGGGGAAACGGCAGCACCACGCCGTGACCCCCACGGGCACCCGAGTCCCTCCCCACCACCCTCCCACGGGGCACCCGAGTCCTTCCCCACCGCCCTCCCACGGGGCACCCGAGTCCCTCCCCACTCGCACTAGGACCCCACGGCGCCGCAGTGCCAGGGGGCGGAGCCCAGCCG
Organism: Gymnogyps californianus; assembly: GCF_018139145.2. Lineage (NCBI taxonomy): Eukaryota > Metazoa > Chordata > Aves > Accipitriformes > Cathartidae > Gymnogyps > Gymnogyps californianus. The sequence continues at coordinate 87,714 of NC_059472.1, read as the reverse complement.
GGGGCGCGGCGCGGGGGCGTGGCCGCCTGGCGCGCCGGGCGGACCTCCATTCCCAGAAGCCCTTTCTCCGCCGGGCCCTCCCCCTTTTGCCGGCTGCTCTGTAGCAGATTGGCGCAGCCGCGGCGCGGCCCCGCCCGCGCGGCGTTCATTGGCTCCCGGGCCTGCCCATCGCCGCGAGGGGAACCTCGCGGTTGCCAGGCGACGCCCGCCATGGCGGCAGCGGAGGAGGAGGACGAGGCGGCGGCGGCGGCGGCGATGGCGGAGCTGGCGGGGCTGCTGGCCCCGGCGGCGGGCGAGGCGGCGCGGGCGGGCGCGGCGGAGGCGGCGCTGGCGCTGTCGGGGGCCGCGGCGGGGCGGCGGTTGCTGGCGGGGCGGCCGGCGGCCCTGGAGGCCCTGCTGGAGCTGGCGACGGCGCCGGAGCCGTGCCCGCCGGCGGCGGCGGCGGCCCGCGACGCCCTGGGCTGCCTGGTGAACGTCTCGGCCGAACCGGCGGCCCGCGGGCCGCTGCTGGCCGCGTTGCCCGCGCTGCTGGGGCTGCTGCCGGGCGGGCCGGCCTGCGGGGTGCTGGCCAACCTCTGCCGGGAGCGCGGCGCGGCGCGGAGGGTGCTACGGGGCCTGCGGGAGCGCGGCCCCGGGCTGGAGCCGCTCCTCCAGGCTCTCGGCGAGCCCCGGCCGCCGCCTCAGCTCGGTCCTTTGCTCTGCAACCTCAGCCAGCTGCCCGAGGGCCGCCGCGGGCTCCTCGATCGCTCCCGGTACGGCTCCGGGGCGGGGAGGGCGGCCTCCGGGGGGACAGTGCCCGGACCGGGGCGTCCCCGGCCCGGTGTGACCGTCCCTCTCCCGCAGGTGCTCGGTGCAGCGGCTGCTGCCCTTCACGCAGTACAAGGACTCCGCTGTCCATCGCCGGGGCGTCGTGGGGGCACTCAGGAACTGCTGCTTCGAGTACGGTGAGAGCCGCCGGCCGAGCCAGCCGCTGCCCCGGCCTGCGGGACGGCTGCCGGGCCCTGCCGCCCTCGCCGTGGGCCGCGAGCGGGCTGTGCCGGCGCTGCTGGGAGCTGGAGGGTGCTGGGTCTGCCTTGGGATGGAGTTCGCTTTCTTCATAGCAGCCCGCGCGGCGCTGCGTTTTAGAGCGGTGACCAAAGCGGTGCCGGTAAGACGGCCGGGTTTAGCCGGCGCGGGCGACGCCGGCTGGGTTTAGCCGGCGCTGAGCAGCGCTCAGGCAGCGCGGAGGCCTTCTCCATTTCTCAGCAGCGAGTGGGCTGGGGGTGGGCAGGAGATTTGGGGGGGGGACGGACGGACAGAGCCGGGACAGGTGACCCCCACGGAGCAGAGGGGTGTCCCACACCTTACAGCCTCACGGTCAGCCCTGCGGCGGGGAGGAGGCCGAAGCAGCCGTTGCGCGGGGACGGGCTGGGCATCCCTCTGTGCCCAGGGATCAGTGCCTTTGCATCGCGTGGGGCTTTTTTTGGTGGGTGTGTGGGGTTTGTTTTGGTTTTTTTTCTCCCTTCGCTTATTGAACTGCCTTTATCTTGACCCACGAGTTTTTCTCGCTTTTGCCCTTCCGATTCTCTCCCCGGTTCCGCCGGTGTGAGGGGGGGGAGCGGGTGCGTGGCTGGGGCGAGGCGGGGGGGCTGAGCTGCTGGCTGGGGTCAGCCCACCGCAGGGAGCCGGGCTGGGCTTTCTGCCCTGGCTGCGGCGGCTCCTCTGACCCCAGGCTGTCCCCAGAGGACCACGAGTGGCTGCTGAGTGAGGAGGTCGACATTCTGCCCTTCCTCCTCCTGCCTCTGGCAGGCCCCGAGGAGTTTCCTGAGGATGAGATGGAAAGTAAGCGGGTGTCAAGAGTTGGGCGGTGGGCATCTGGGGGCTGCCGGCCCCGTGCCTCCCCCTGAGGCTGCCTCTCCCCTAGGGCTGCCCGCGGACCTGCAGTACCTGCCCCAGGACAAGCAGCGAGAGGAAGAACCTGACATCCGGAAGATGCTGCTGGAAGCCATCATGCTGGTGGGTCCCTCCGGTGCATAATCACGGCGGGGCTGAGGGCGAGGGTCCAGGCCGGGGAGGGGGCTCCTGGGAGTAGAAAGGTGTTCAGGGCCGCCCCAGAAGGTGCTGTCTGCCGGGAGATCCTCACGGAGAAGCGATGAGTCTGGGCTGGACGAGCAGGCAGCGAGGTGGATTGAAAACCGGACGGGCCCGGAGGGTGGTGAGCCAACGGCACAAAGCCTAGTTGGTGGCCAGTGACCGGCGGTGTGCCCCAGGGGCCGATACGGCGTCCAGCCCTGTTCAACGTCTTCATTAATCATCTGGATAACGGGGCAGGGCATACCCTCGGCGCGTTTGTGGATGATGCCGAGCTGGGAGGAGTGGCTGGTACGCCAGAGGGTCGTGCTGCTGTCCGGAGGGACCTCGCCAGGCTGGAGAAATGGGCCGACGAGGACTTTGTGGAGTTCAACAAGGAGAAGGAACAACCCCAGGCAGCGGGACGTGGAGGGGGAACGACGGGCTGGAGAGCAGCTCTGCAGACGAGGCCCTGGGGGTCCCGGTGGGCACCACGTTGACCGTGAGGCCAATGGTGTCCTGGGCTGCGTGAGGAAGTGTCACAGCAGGCTGAGGGACCTCTGCTCAGCGCTGGTGGGGCCACACCTGGGGTGCTGGGCCCAGTGCTGGGCCCCCAGTACAAGAGAGACGCGGACACAGTGGAGACAGTCCAGCGAAGGGCTGCCAAGATGGTGAAGGGACTGGAGCATCTCTGCTATGAGGAGAGGCCGAGGGAGCTGGGTCTGCTCAGCCTGGAGAAGAGAAGGCTCAGGGGGATCTCATCCATGTCTATAAATACCTGCAGGGAGGGAGTAAAGAGGAGCCAGGCTCTTCCCAGTGGTGCCCAGTGCCAGGACCAGAGGCCACGGGCACAGACTGGAACACGGGAGGTGCTGTCAGAACATCAGGAAACGCTTTTCACTGGGAGGGTGCCCGAGCCCCGGCACAGGTTGCCCAGGGCGGTGGTGGAGTCTCCCTCCTTGGAAGATCCTCGCAACCCATCTGGAGGCGGTCCTGGGCCACCGGCTCTGGGTGGCCCTGCTTGAGGACCTGGTTGCCCCTTCCTGCCCCAACCAGCCTGTGATTCTGTGGGCGAGAAGGGCCAACGAGCCGACGTCCCCCCTCTCCCTGCTCTCCAGCCCTGTGCGTGCGTTGGAGGGGCTGTCCCACCCCTCCTGGGGTTGGAGCGGCTCTGTGGCAGCCCCCCCGTGCCGTGGGGCATTTCATGCGGCCCCCCCGGCAGGGCAGCGGCAGCCCAGCAGAGAGGTCCCTTGCCGGGTGCTGTCACCGCTCTCCTGGCCTCGCCGGACTCCCTGCTGACGCTGCTGCTTTGTCTCCTTTCACAGCTCACAGCCACCAAGGCCGGCCGGCACGTCGTGAGGGAGAAGGGGACGTACCTGATCCTGCGGGAGCTGCACCGCTGGGAGCGGGAGCCCGACGTGCTGGCTGCCTGCGAGAAGCTCATTCAGGTGGGGAAGGAGGGTCCCTGGGAGGGGGGAGGCAGCCGGGTCTCGGGGTGCGGAGCTGCCCTGGAACAGCTCCCAGGGTTCTGTCCTGCCTCTCCCTCGCTCTCTGCTCCCAGCTGGGTCGTGGGACCCCTTGCAGAGAGCCGTGGGGGGGGGGGTCCCACCGGCCTGTCGCCCCTCCCTGAGCCTTCCTCCTCCTCCTGGGAAAAGGTGCTGATCGGGGACGAGCCCGGCCCGGGGATGGAGAACCTGCTGGAAGTGGATGTCCCCGAGGAGGTGGAGCAGCAGCTGCAGCGCCTGGATCGGGAGGAGGAGGAGCGGTGGCGGCGGCGGGAGCAGGAGGAGCGGCAAGAGGCGAGGGACTCGACGCCTTGCCCCGAGGAGCCGTCACGGTGAGGGGCTGCCGTGCTCGGCCTCTCCCACGCGGCTGGGTCACCCACAGACTGCAGCTCCCCGAGGGGATGCCGCCGGGATGATCTGCCCGTCGGGGTGGCAGCTTGGCCCCGTTCCTCGAAGCGAATTTGGGGTGCTGCCAGGGCAGGGTTCCCCCCCCCCTCGCCTCACGCAGCTCGGCCCTTCCCTTTTGTGGGACGAGGCTGAAATGTGGCGGGGGAGATTGGGGAAGGGGCTGCTGCTCCCCGCTCGACGCCGTGGGGCTGCCCCACTGCTGGCCCCCGGGGCCTCTCCCCAGGGCTGGGCTGCCGCAACGTGCCTTGCAAAATAAAACGGTTTCCAGCCCAAACCTGCTGTGGCCCCGAGGAGAGGGGTGGACGGGGCGGGGGGCCGGGTGGCGGTGGGCTCAGGCCCTGCTGTGGGAGCTGGCCCTGTTTTGGGGGCCACATTTCGGGGTTCCCCCTGTGCCTGTGCCAGCCACACAGGTCAGGGCACCCCGGGGAGCTGGGGGAGGCGATCCCCACCCTGCGTCGGTGCGGCTGGGGGGTCCCAGGGAGGTGATGCCCCCCTCCTGTGGTTCCTGTCCCCAGCACGGGTGCACGGCACCCCGAGTCCTTGTGTGGGGTTCCCCGGGATGCCCCACGCGTGGAGGGGGGTGATGTCCTGTCACGGGAACGACGGCCGTGGGCTCCGGCAGAGGAGGGACGGAGCGGGGAGAGGGTGGGATGGATGGGGGTCCCCGTCCACAGGGCACCCATGGGGTGGGGAGTCCCCACTGTGGGACGTGCCTGGGTGGGGGTCTCCGTCTTCAGGGTACCCTGGGTGGGAGTCAGGGATGTGCCTGGGTGGGTGGGGTCCCCGTGGGGGTCGTGGATGGGGCTGGGGGGGGGGGGGGGGTGTTCTCCATCTGTGGGATGCACCCCGGGTAGGGGGTCCCCATCTGTGGGACACACCTGACTGTGCCAGCTCCGTGTTTGGGGACACCCCAAAGCCCCACGGACCCCTTCGCCACGCGGTACCCCCTCCCCGGCGTGGCGTGGGCCGGGTGCGTGGGTGGAAGACGACCCACACCCGGCTTTCCCGGATCGGCTCCCGTAGAGGGAGGGGAGCCCCCACGGCCTTGCGGGGGGGGGGGGGGGGGGGAGGACGACAGGGACAGGCACCCGTGCCTCTGTCCGACCGCCCCTGTTCGTGGGGCAGCCCCACGGACACGCTGCCCCACGGGGGGGGGGATGCGCATGCGCGCGGGTCGCCGCCGCACCTGCGGGGCGGGGCTTTTTAGGAGGGGGCGTGGCCCGCGGCAGTGGGGATGGGGGGCGTGGCTAAGGGGCGTGACGGGCGCACCCGGAAGCGGCTGCCGGGGCTGGGCGGGGGGGAGCCCGAGCAGGTCCCGGTCCGACGGCGGCCGCGGTGAGTGCGGCTGGGGGGAGCGGGCCCGGGCGGCGGGGGGGGGGGGGGGGGGGGAGAGGCCGGGTAGAGGGGGACCCGGTGCTGTGAAGGACACGGTGCTGTGGAGGACACGGTGCCGCCCGTTCCCCAGCCGGCGGGGAGCTGCTTTGCCCTCCCCGAGGGGCTCTGGGGCCTAGGGGCTCAGCTCCGCCGGACCCCTCGCCTGGCACCGGGGAGCGGCAGGTGCCCCCCCCGCTTCCCACCCTCGGGGAGCTGCTTGTGCCCCCCCCCCCTTCCCTTTCCACTCCTGGGGGAAATAACCCCGGTGGGGGCCCCCCATGGGGACCCGCCGCTGAGGGCTAAAGCTCCGGTACCCCATTGCCGGAGCCCCCGCTGTTGGGAAGCCGGGAGGGTCGTAGCCCCCCACACCCCGGGGCGGTGGGATTCCCTCCCCGGCTGCCTTTCTTCCTGAGGGAAACCAGGGCAGCGTCCACCTCCGTGACGCGGTCCCCCCGGCTCCGTAGGGGAAGGCAGACGTGGTTGTAAAAGGCCGCGGTGCCGTGGCCAGGCCGGCGGTAGCGAGGCGGCACGGCCGGGGAACGAGCCCTTGGGGACCGGCTTGGCCAGCTGCCTGGCCTGGCCGGGGTGGAGAAGGCTCTGTAGGCAGTGCTGGGCTTGGGGCCGCGGGGAAAGTCTCGAACGTCGGCCCTCAAATCTTATTTCACGGAAAACTTGTTCTTGTCCGGCCTGGAGCTGGTCAGTTAAAGGAGTTGAGCTCGACTCTACCCCCACGGCAGGGCTCCCGGCCCTTGTAGGCGCCGGAGACTTCGCTCCCTCGCTTTATCGTCGTGGGGTTTTTTTTTTTAGGGACGAGTATTTGGAGCACGGCCGCAGCTCCTGCAGCGTGCCGGGGCTCGCTTGACGGGGCACCCGCCTCGGGCTCATCCGCCAGCGCCGTCTCGCCGAACCTCGGGGCCGCGGTCAGGAGCGGCGGCGGTTCCTCGCGACAGCGCGGGGGCAAACGGCGTTGGGATGGTTCGGCTTTCTAAGTCCGTTTTCCCGGTGTAAAACGTCCTCCCGTTTGCAGGTCGCGGAGGGGAGCGGAACCCGGGATGCGCTCCCTCCGGCTCCGACCTCTATAGGGACGGTGCTGGGGAACCGATGGAAGCGCGGCGCCCGCTGCCTGCCGGCCTCTCGGAAGCAGAGCTCGGGCAGGCGACCATCTGCCTGCGAGGAACCGGTGTTTCGCCTTCCCCACGGCTGCCGTAAGAACCTCTCCTCCGCCTCGCTGCGCCCAGCCTCGGCTTTCTGACCCGCGCCAGCACCGCAAACAGTCTTCTCCGTGAAAGTAAAGGCAGCGCGTAAAAATAGGTTCCCCAGGGATCCCCGGGTTTGAGACAGAGGAAGCTGCCAACTGCCTTCTGCTGGTGGGGAAGCTGAAAACACGGAGCATGATGGAGTCACGGATAAAACGTGAGTACAGGAGCGCGGCGGGAGCGGGCGAGGGGCTTCAGTGCGCCGGCCCTGCCATGGGGATCTCCTTCCCTCCGGCTGCAGCCCCCCTTTCGCCTCGGGCTGCTCGTTCCGCCCAGCTCCAGCGCAGCTTTTCTGCGCCGCTTCCGTGGGGACGGAGCCGGGTGGGAAGCCTCTCTCTCTCTCGTTAATAAGGCTAAATTGCCTTGCCGGTGCCCGGGGGGGGAGCTCAGCTCTGCCTCGGCAGTCTGCGGTGGAGCAAACAGGGAAGCTGCGGGACCCGGGCTGCCGTAGCTCTCTGCAGCATCTGGAGAGACGTACTGGTCGGGGACGGGAGGAGGGAGCGGTTCTCTGTGCACAGTAATTCCCTGCCCTAGAAATTAATCTCGGGCCTTGTCTCTGCTGCAGATTGCATAAGCTTAAATAGTCTCTAAATGTTTAAACTGGTGTAAACCCTGTGCATTTCCTAAATTAATCCCAGCCAGCTTTGAAATGAATCTTTCTTTCTTTTTTTTTTTTTTTAAAGGCAATAAAGAATTTTCTGGTTTAAGCAAGCCACAGGGAAGGGATGAATTGGGGTGGGAGCGGGGATTACCTTCAGCAGCCGCACCGGGTCACGTTGGCTTTAACGTGACAGCGTGGCAAACGTCTCCACAACCCCCTGCCTTGGAAAACGAAACCCCCCAAAGCGGGGCATCGTTCGGCCGTGGGCTGGGTGTGAGCCGTGGGGTGGGACCGTGCGGCTGCTCGGGCAGACGACGCGAGGACGGGCAGAGGACGGGCAGCTCCTCCCGGCCTGGAAGCGCTGGCCGCAGCAGGAGGGGAAGGGGCGAGGGACGCTGTCACCCTCCTCGTGCCACCCTCGGTGACGGCCACCGACGCTTTCGAGGCAGCGCGTGCGGCGTCCCCTCGGGGCCGGGCGTCCCGGCGAGCCTTCGTGCCCCCGCGTGAAGGCACGTCCTCGGACAAGGGGCTCTCTGCCCGCTCTTTGCAGAGCGCTTGCAGGCGGCCTCCTCTGTAACCAATTAACTTTATTACGACAGAGGGCCTAATGAGAAATACACCGCTCCGCAATAACGATTAGCCTCTTGGAGCAGAGTCGCCGGCTGACGGGTGGGAGGGAGCGGCTCTGGTCCGCAGCAGCAGTGCAGGCGCCTGGCTCGACGCTGGCAGGACCTCGGTGGGCTCCGTCCCTCTGCCCGCTGCCGGCTCGTCCGGCAGGACCTCGGTGGGCTCCGTCCCTCTGCCCGCTGCCGGCTTGGCCGTTGGGGCAGTGTTTTTAATAGGGGCCCTGTAACCTCGGGCAGCGGAGGGTGTCATGCTTGGGGACGGCACGTTGCTGTCGGTGCCCCGGGACAAGGGCTGCCGTCGCCTCTGCTGCCGGGGCTGTTCCCACGTGGCAGCTGGTTAGCGTGGCCGGAGGGATGGGAATACCAGGAAGGACTTCGCCAGGTATTAGCTCTTAACTGATGGCACCCGCGCACCTCGTAGAGCCTCATCTGGTGGTGGGATTCAGCGGCACGGCCACGGGGCTCCTCCAGCCCCTTGACCCTCGAGGACGTGCCCGCGGTAGGTCCCACGTCGTGTCAGCCCTGTGCAGGTTCCCCAGGCGCCTCAGACGGTGCCAGCACCCAGCTGCGCCGCCGAGCCTGTCGGGGTTTAACCCCAGCCGGCAACTCAGCACCACGCAGCGCTCGGTCACTCCCCCCACCCAGTGGGATGGGGGAGAGAATCAGGAAAAAAAAAAAAAACCCTCGTGGGTTGAGATAAAGGCAGTTTAATAGGACAGAAAGGAATGAAAAAACAATGATAATAATAATAATATGACAGTAGTAATACTAAAAGAATTAGACTATACAAAGCAAGTGATGCACAATGCAATTGCTCACCACTCATGACCGATGCCCAGTTACTTCCCAAGCCGTGATCCGCCCCTCCCAGCCAGCTCCCCCAGTTTATATACTGGGCATGACGTCATATGGTATGGAATAGCCCTTTGGCCAGTTTGGGTCAGCTGTCCTGGCTGTGTCCCCTCCCAGCTCCTTGTGCCCCTCCAGCCTTCTCGCTGGCTGGGCATGAAAAATCCTTGACTTAGTATAAACGCTACTTAACAACAACTAAAAACATCAGCGTGTTATCAACGTTATTTTCCTACTAAATCCAAAACACAGCACTATGCCAGCTACTAGGAAGAAAATTAACTCTGTCCTAGCCGAAACCAGGACGGAGCCCATGCCCCAGTGCCGCTGCCCAGCCCTGCTCTAAAATCTCCAGTGTAATCAATCCTTCCTTCTCCCTGCCCCAGCGAGAAACCTTAGAGCCAAGTTCACCTTGGCTCAGAGGCTGACGCGGTGCTGAGCGGTGTCTGTGGGGTCTGCGGTAAAAAAACCTGTAAGGGCTTCAGCCCGGCTTGGGGGATGAGGATGAATGAGCCCGTGGGGAACAGGGAAGGGCTGCGAGCGGGGTGTCTTCACGTTAAAGGTGAGTTCTCTTGCGTGGTGAGCCGAGAAGGAAAGGTTTTGGAAGGTGCTCGTTGAGTGGGAAACAAAAGGGCCAGTGAAGCTTAATTTAGCTGTGCACGTGGCTCATGGAAGGACGGATGAAAATGCACGGAGGCTCTTCTGTTGCTGCTCTTGTTAGTCCAGGAGATGCTCAGAGAACAGAAAATCTTTGCAACTTGCCTGTCTTGCTCAGGGCTTGCTACGACGTTGATGGATGCCACAACAGATAAGGACCCGCTAGTCCAGGAGCAGATCTACAATGCTTTGTGCTACCTGGGGGAATCCGAGCCGGAGGAGATCCTCAACTCCTGTGACGAGTACCTCCGGCAGCACGACAAGGTAGGGGTCTGCTCTGCTCGGTCCTGGGAATGTCAGCAGGATGAGAAGTATTTCCTGGCAGCTCAGGGATATTGGCTCGGTCAGCGAGCGAGGGAATACCTGGGAGGATCTGGGCTACAAGGGTGGTGGACCAGCTGGCTGAGAAGTCTGGTCCAAGGCGCTGGAGTTGCGCGGGTGAAGAAACGGCGATAATACGCTGTCGTGGGTGAGAAACGGAGTAAAACTGGTTGGCGGTCCAGGTCATTGCCTTTTCCTGCGCAGTGGAAATGCTAGCCAGTCCCTTGCCGGGCATCTCGCAGCCCGGGCAGCTCTGGGACGTGCGGGTTTCGCTTGCCCCGGGGCAGCTGCGGCGCCTTGCTCAGCGTGGCTGACCGGCTGCTTTCTCCCTCCCTTTTCAGCTGGCCTACCCTCACCGGGTGATCATCCTGAAGGCGATGGAAACTGTGGTGAAGAACAACATTGCCCTCTTGGACAAAAGCACAGCGAAGGTGGTTATCTTCCTGGCGTCTAATGAAATGACCAAGTCAAAGGTATGACCTGAAAGCTCCAGCTCCTCCTGTCGTTGTTCTTGGCCGGGCCCTTTCTGTCCCTGATGCCGTCGTTGCAGTAAATGCTGCGGGTCTGGGGCTGCCCCAGCGGTAGCAGTTACTGGGACCCGTTTCGTGGAAGGGAAGGGCTAATTACATGCAGTGTTCTGGACTTGGGGTGCTGGAGGGAGCAGGGGATGGGCTACGTTCCTCTCTCTGGGGAGAAATGAGGAGGGTTTGGCTGATGGTTTTCTTCCAGCACGGCATGCCTACACAGCTAAATAAAATTTGGATGCTGAAAAGAACCCGGACGGGCAGGTGGGTATTAGAGCAGGAAGGAGGCCGTGCCTGGAGAGGCTGCAGGTCTGCGTGGGGAAAAGATCGCGTCTGAATCTTGAGCCTGTTGTTTAGCCCGCCCTGTGCAATTCCCCACGGCGTTTGGAGCCAGGCGTGACGCATGGCATTTAAACGAAGCAGAAGCAGGCTCCTGGGGAGGCTGCGTGTCTGACGCGGTGTCTGTTCTGACGTGCTTTCCTCCGTCCGCGCCAGGAGGTGATCCGGGACTGGCAGCAAGCCGCGAGCAACGTCCTCGTTGCGGTGGGGCAGCGCTTCATCAACAAGGTGATGGAGGAGGTGCTCACCAAATTTCAGCCGGGGATCCTGCCGCACTACTTCGTCATGCAGACGTTTGCAAACCTCTCTGTGTCGAACGGTGAGTTGGCAACCCCGCCGCCTCTGTGTGCGGCTGCTGGTCTGCGTTGGAAGGAGCTGTGGAAGCGTTGTGTGCTTCGGGCATTGTGGTTCATGCTGTACCCGAATAGCTCTGCGGCGGGGCACCTCCGCAGCGTCGTGCGTGCTGAGCCAGCCGGCGTGCTTCAAAACAAACTTCCCGGGATCTTACAGCTTAGACCTGACGCTGCTCAACGACTGAGGTGTTTGCTCTGCAGAATGACTTAGTGATGAAATGCACTGAAAAAAGAGCGAACACCGGTATGGCGAGGAGGAGTGCTGCCAGTGTGAATGACTTGCTTGTGGTGTCCTTTATTCCCCTTCTCTTCAGAAGAGACGGGGCACAAGAAGAGGAAGGCCGGTGCTGCGGGGCGCTGGCGTGGGGAGGAGATTTGGGAAACCCTGCTCTCTTCTTGGCTGCTCTTCACGGGGGGCTGCTGGGACTGCGTCCCCCGCGCTGAGACGGGGAGCTGAGGGCAGCCCCTCGTCTAGGGCTCGGGGGGGAGTGCGAGCGGGCAGCGTCGGCTCTCTTGGCTCATCTTGCAGCAGCCTGAGCGGAGCTCCTGACGCCGTGCTGCTCCGGGGCCTGTCAGGCCCTCCCAGCGGCTCTGGAAGGAGGGAGCTCCGCTCGGTGCCCTGGGGAAAAGGGAAAGCTGTGGTGGAGGCCTCGGCTCTGCCCTGGGGTGCTGGTACTTGTCCCCGTCTCTCCGCAGCAGCTGGAGGAAGCGTTCCTCGCAGGGGTGGAGGGATGCGATGCTCTGCGTCCGGCTGGGCGGAGGTTGCTGGAGCCCTGGACAGGAGAGGGGGCACCTGGCAATGCCCGGAGGAGCTGACTCCCTGTGAAAGTGCACTGAACTTAGAAATCCCCTGCAGCTTGGCTTCACAGCTCAGCTGAGCTCTTTAAAATGTTTGCCGCTTAAAAGCAGCGGGAATTGGAGCTGCCTGGCCCTCATCCTTAGAGAATTCCCTGCTGGGCTCTTATCTCCAGCCATCCCAGAAAGACCAAGTTTAAAAATTGTAATTCTACGACGGGACTTCTGAAAGCCAGATCTTTCTGGCTGCGGAAGGACCCGCTGATGCCAGCAGCAAGCGGGACGTAGCCTGTAGCTCACCGACCTCGAGAAACGGTTGGGAACTTCAGGGGCTCGGAGGACTGTGAGCTGCTGCCGCACTAGAGCTGTCTCTGCTGCGTGCGGGGGTGGCCGGCTCCCGCCCGGGGCTCTCGGCACCTCTTGCGCGGCAAAATCGGGCTCCCGGCTGGCAGCGAGCGCCTGGCTGCGGCGAGCCGGGTTTCTTCGGGTGCTCGTGCGATCCTCCTGGGTCTGTGTCCTGCGTGGGCTGGGGCAGCGGCAGAGCGGCACTCGTGTGTTTGCTGCAAGTGAGCCTCTCCCGCTTCCTTCCCAGTGTTTGGAATGGTGCCTTTTCTCAACTCCATCCTCGGGACGATGCTGCCCATGCTGGGAATGGCCAAACAGGACCACATGAAGTCTGTCTTCTGCTACGGTAAGGTTTTTTCTGGATCTTCTGAGACTGTGGTGATTTTAGATGTGTTGTGGGAGGCTTTTTTTCCTTTCCCTGGAAAAGGAGGGACTGTGGACGGGGGCTGGAGAGCTGGCTGAGATGGACCTTGCCTGAATGTGTGGAGCAGGGACCTGGCTGGCTCTGGGGAGGGATGGATAGCTGTCAGCTCTAGGTCACTGGGATCCAGGAAAAGTCCTTCTCCATCTCCTGTCTGATCCCTGTCACTCCCATTTCGTAGCCCAGTGAGTACTGGTGCCCTTCACTTTCTCCTCTGGCAAAGAGCATGTGGATACCCCAGAGCTGTCTGGACTCAGGTGGAGGTGACGGGCCCGGTGGGACGGGGAAGGAAGGAGGGATGCACTACTCGAGACCGTCTTGTAAACCAGGCTGTCCCTTTATTAAGACCGTGAACCTGGCACCGTGCAAGAGCGCAAGCATTACCCGGATAGGAATTGTGAGGAGGCCGGGATGCAGCGATGGTGCCAGGCCAGGTCTCCTCCAAGCCACTTCTGTAATTCTCATAAGCCGGTTTCAGGATGTGACGCTCTTGGTGGGCTAGCAGGATGTCACGGGGCTCCCTTCTCGTGACGCCCTCCTCCAGCCCTGGCCTCGCTGAGAGCCGCCGCTGCTGCTGCAGCGGGATTTGACGCAGAAGTACCGGCGCTTACGCAGCCGACGAACGGCCTGCTTAGCTGTCCCTCCGTCTCTAGCCGGAGCTGATCCACCTTCACCTGGACGCGGTGGCCCGTCGTGGCGTGGCTCCCGGCCCGAGTCGCTTTGTGTTTGTTCACCGGCGAGATGCTCTCCCGAGCGCGGGGCGGGAAGCGCCTGCGTCTCGGACTGGGGGACGGTGCGCAGCCCCCAGCGGGCACGGCGCGGCGGCCTTGGTAATATCCAGCAGAGAATCCTCAGGACTTGTGGTTTTCTTTCCATAGCCGGGCAAAAATAAAAGGTGGTCTGGGGGAGTGCGGGTTCAAGGGCTCTGACAGATGCCACGGGAGCTGCTGGAGCACACCGCTGGTGCAGTCGCTCTTATCTCTTGCTGATACTTACATCCAAGGCTTGGGAATGCTGATGTGGCTCTGTGCGTCGAGGAATGAATGGGATGAGTGGGAGCCTCCCGAGCAGCCCTGTAAACTGCAGGGATGGATGTAGGACTACGTTCAGCAGCATCTGTTTCTGCTGGGAACGATGAGGTTTGTGTCTGAACTCGTTACTGGGATCTGCTGCGGTCCAGTAACGGTCTTACACCGTCGGACTTGAAGGGCTGCTTCGACCTTAAGAGCTCTTGTTCTGTTCTGTTGAGCTCAAAGCAAGAACGTGCAGCTCTCAAAGCTCTTTCTGTACAGGTGTGTTCTCAGAAAGCCAAAGCCAAGGTCCGGCAATCTCTGTGAATACGAAGCATCCTCCTTCAATCAAGTACGACCAAACCCCTGAGCTGGTTTTAGCCATGGGGGTTGTTGGTGTTGGCAGCTCAGGTAGTTTAGGCTGGCTGCGGGCGATCGCAGATAGCGGGCTACGTGTTTGTGGACGGGAGTTCTGCTGCTGCTCCTGTCCCAGATGGCTTATCAGTGGTGCCTGGCCCTGCGGAGAAGGGATCCTTCTGCTTGGGCACGGCGGGGAGGACCAGCATGGCCCATGGGGCTGGTAAACCTCAGTTCTGAGGTTCGGGTGGCTCTTTCCTGGAGCGCATTCCGCTGTCAGCAGCTCTTTCTCCTTCATCACTTCCAGCAATCACTCCTTTCGGCTTTCTGCTCCCCACTCTCCCTGCTTGGCCCTGAGAAACGTGACATCCCGGCTCTGCACATGTTCCTCCCAAAATGAGCCCATAGCTGCTGCGGCTGAGGCACGGTCGATTTGTTGCTCTTGCAGAGTACTTGCACCTCTTAACTCGTATCCTAAAGCACGTGAAATCTCCAAAAAGCCCTGGGGAGCGTGGAGGGATGAGCATCTTTAAGCAGCCCCGTGCGGGTCTGGAGCAGGTCTTGCCCTGATCCCCAAAACCCCTGCCTGCCCCACGGTCAGCCCCTCGTGACCGCTCCTGACCTCGGAGCGTGCGGAAAACCGGGCAGAGGGCTGGGGCACAGGCAGATGTGCCTCCCCGGACCCTCCTGAGAGCACGAGGAGGCCGCGGTGCAGATACGGGGCTGCCAGGAGGGGATATCCCGTCTCCGGCAGCTGCCTGCTGCCAGCGGGGCTGGGCTGCCTGCGAAACTCGGAGGATGCCGCCTGCCAGCGTGCTGGATTTCTGGCTCCGTACGGTTTCTGCATAATTTTTTGCCAAAGTTTTCAGTAGCTGAAAGGCAGATGAGGTAACTCTGGAGTCAGCACAACCGTGCGATGCAGGCAGGTCTTTTTGGGGTGGTTTTGCTGTTTTGCTGGGGCGGCCCAGCGCAGAGGGACAGTGGCAGGGAGGTACCAGGCTACAGGATAGTTACATGGAGCTTGATCTGGGCTGAACGCGGGGATGGAGAGGTGGATGCGGAGATGTGATCCTGGCTTTACCGCTCCGGAGGAGTCGGCAAGGTGCGCTTTCTGACTCGGGAGTGGTGCTGCCCTCGGCAGCCCCGCTGTAGGGAAGGGAATGAGCTTCCCAGCCGTGTCCTAAAACCTTGCTGGCTGGAGTAGGTATTGCCCCCGCGCTCCTGGCTACAAGCTTTTTTAAAAGAACAACAAAAAAAAGTAAAGGCGGGCGTAACGTTGCCCGTTGCCCTCACATCCACCTGGCTTTAAGCTGGGGGAGGACTTTTAGGTGACGTTTTTGGCTAGACATGTTCGCCCTGTCAAGACAAACTTCTCACAGCAACTTTAGGAGGGCTCAACCTACGCAAGGGTGTTTTGACTCCAGCCTGGAGATGGAGTGAAAAAGGGGTCTAGATGGGGTCTAGGTTTTGTTCCCTGCTCCAGAAAGGTGCTGGGTGTGACGGGGGTGAGCTGGGGACCTTCCTGACCCCTCCGAGGTGGGTATCGATGGGAATTCCGTTTCTGCCCAAAGAGCAGCCGGACCCTCCCTGCTGCGGGTGCGTCCCCGGCGGCGTGAGCTCCACTTTGCAGCGTTGGACCCTTCTGCTGCTGGTCCCTCATCCCTGCGGCACAGGGATGTCCCCTCCGAGCCCTTCCCATCTGTCTGAGCCGTGGGGAGCAGGTTGGGGGGTTCCTGGCCCCCCCATTAAGGGCAGCAGAAGAGCAGGGCTCAGCCCTGAGGGCGATGACGATCTCTTCCAGCAGGCAGGGCAGTGCTTGCAGTACTTCTTTCCTGCGAGCCGCCGGCTGGGTTGCGGTGAGGGTGAGGAGGCATGTGATTGAAATGATCTGGCTTTGGTACGAGGTCGCGGAGTGACTCAGCATCTCTGATCCTACCGGGCTGAAAATAAACATCTGCTGTAGGCGAGGAGGGAGCGGGGGCTGTGCAACCCCTGCCGTGTCAGCCTCGGTGTGCGGTGCCCTGGGGCGGGCAGGGTCCCGGGCTCTTTCCTCGGGAGCCCCCTCTCCTCCTCCTCCTCCTCCTGAGGGAACCTGCTTCCTCCTCTGGGTGTGATAACGTGGGTGCATCGAGCTTGTGCTCAGCGTGGGGACCCGGATAGCTGGCGTGCCTTTGAGTCATCTCACGTCCTCGCAGGCCGTGTCGGCCTCTCCGTCCCATGGACATGAGGGCTCGGGCACAACCGGGCTCCAGAGTCCCCGGCTGATAGCGTGGGCACCGGTCAGACTGCACCGGGCAGTTGTTGTGTCAGAAATGCTGTGCTCCTCCATCACGTCTTGCCACGACACGGGGCGAGCCGCTTGTTTCCTTCGGCCTTCCATCTTCTGCTGCTGTCTTACCGCGGGAAACCTCCTCCCCAGGGTACCAGGGCGTTGTGGGGTTTTTCCTTCACCCCGTTAGTGCGGGACGTGGCTTGCGAGGTCTCCCTCCCCGGAGGAGCTGAGCAGCCTCCTGCTCAGCAACTTTCTGGCAGGAGCGGGGCTGCCGTGCCTGGGGAGGGGCGGCTCAGTCCCGTGGGTATCCCATGGGTGCAGCGGCCCCTTCCTTGGGGTGCTGCTGTCGGACCGTCCGCGGGAGCCGTCCTTCTCTAGCGGGAGAGGGGCCGATGAGCTCGTCCTGGGCAGGGTGCTCCGGGTGGCCCTGCTTGAGCTGGGGCTTGGATCAGGTGAGCTCCGGGGGTGCCTCCACCCTTGAGCAGGCTGTGATCCTTCTCCTCTCCCCTTGCGTCAGCGTCACTCCTCGCCAGTCCCACTCTGGTGCTCGGTGGCCCCTGGTGATGCCGGTAGCCACGGCTGTGGACCTGGCCAGGTCGGTGGCACGCTACCGGCTCCGCAAGCCCCAGGCTGCTTCCCTCGTTAGGAAATAGCTAGCGAAGGGTGAGGAAGCTAAAGAGCCTTGCTGTGCATGGAGGGACTGAGGAAGGGAGCACGTGGAGGGAGCAGATGGAGGGAAAGCAGGGTCTGTGCACGGGCGCTCCGGTGCCTGGGGGTCCCGGGGACGGGGTTGGAAGGAGCTGCGGGACGGGCAGACGGGTGTGCTGGGGCTGTGGGTCGGACGGGGCGGCCAGGCAGGGCTTGCAGTGAGCGGCGCTTCCCAGGGCTGCCTGTGAAAGGCCGGTACGGGGACGCCGCTTCGGCAAACCTACCCGGAGCACCGGCAGCCTGCCTGCCGCGTCCGTGTTCAGCAGCAGCGCGGGGCTCAGCCCGGAGAGGTTCGTGCTGAGCATCCGGAGCGATGTCCCGCACAGGAGCTCCTGAAGCTGGGAGCTTTTTTTGGTGCGCTCCGCTGTTGGATAACTCCCAAAGTAAAACTAGGGGGGTGTTTGTGGCCCTCAGGAGTTGCCAGCTGAGACCTGCTCCTGGTGTTAGGTAATCCCTCGGCTGCCCCAGGAACTCTGTAAAGCCTTGGGGAACCCCGTAAAGCCATAGCAGAGTCTTCCTCGGGGTGGGGGGAGATGGAAGATGGGTATCCCCTGGGGTCGGTGGTCTCTAGCTGAGCCTTGCGTCTGAGCCAGGACGTGTGCCTTTACGCAGACATGCTCTCGTCACCGGTCCGATTCGCAAGAGGAAGAGCAACATGCGCTCCCACACAGCGCTTGCTGGCCCAGGGACCAGACGAACTCGTTGAGGTGCGGTGCTCTGGCTTGCCTGTGGCTGCGAGGCTGTAATTCTTGGCCGCCCTAGCCCCTAACAAATGCATAGAAATAACCCACGCGGCAAACCCAGGCTCCCGTGGGTCAGTGGAGTTGGGTCTCTGGAGTTGGCTGTATCGGCCCTGGCCCAGGAAGCGTAAAGCAGCATGTGTATCTGGCGTGGCTGCCTGCCAGGATCCCTCGTAGCCAGGGCACTCTTGGGAAGTCTCTCCGCCTGCCAGGGAGAGTCCTGGTGCATCTGCTCTCCCTTGAGATGCTGCCCAGTGAAACAGCATGTCAGCCATCTGCTTTCTGGAGGGGCTAACACAAACACTGTCTTGTACGCGTGGAAAACGTAACTACGCGATCTCTCTCCTAGCTCTGCAGCACTTCAGTGAGAGCATCCAGGAGTACTTGGCCAACTTGGACAAGGCCCCGGACCCCACGGTCAGGAAGGACACCTTCTCAAACGAGATCTTCAGTGCGTACGAAGTGCTCTTCAACAGCTGGCTGCAGCACCGGGAAGCCAAGGTGGGGGGACGGGGGAGCACGGCGGGACCTCCCTGGGTGCGGAGCCGGGGGGGCTGTTAGTCTGACGTCGGCCTTGCGGCATCTCAGCCGTGCCCTTTTGTCAGGACGTGCCCCCAGAAGGGCGAGCCCCCGGCTCCGATTTAGGGCTGGATGCTTTTCTGCTTGTGCCCTGCAGCTCCGCTCGGTTCCCTCTGTCCTCGTGTCCCATACGTAACACAGTGCGGAACGGGTCGCTTGCTCCCCATGGCTGGAAAGCAGAGCCTGGGGTGCTTCTGTAGCCCTTTGGGGAACAGTCTGGGCATATGCCACAGCTGGGAGATGGCCGGCCCCGTTGTGTCCTCTGCAGGCATGGGTGACATATTTAAGCATCCCCCTTCTCTGCTGAGCACCCCTTGCACTCAGGCTGGCGAAGCCAGGCAAAATACTGTCCCTGCCTCTGCTCAGAGGCTCCTAGAAGCGTCAGGAAGAGCAGCTCGGCAGCAGTGGAGCGATGCTGTGGCAGGCCTGTCCGGCCAGGGTCTGGGCCACACTGTTGACGCGCAGTCTCTCCCTGCAGCTGAGACTGGCCGTGGTGGAGGCTATGGGACCTATGAGTTACCTGATGCCCGGTGAAAAGCTGGAGGAGCAGCTCCCTAAGCTGATTCCAGGCATCCTTGCCCTCTACAAGAAGCACACGGAGGCCTTCTACATATCCAAGGTAAGCAGCTCTGAGTGCTGGTGTCGCTGGCCGAGGACCCGTCCCCAGCCCTATTGACTGGGAGCCTTGCTGGGGCGTAGGGTGGGGGCCGTAGGGTGGGTAGCGTACCTCTGCCCGCTGCCGCGGGTTGGGCTGTGGTTCGGCGGTGCCGACGGCCGTCCGTGAATGCAGGAGGGACGCCGAGCAGCGGCTCTGCCCATCCCAGAGAGCAGCATGCGGTCACAGCAGCAAAATGATCTTAGTCCTTACCTTACCGATGGTGTCACGCAGCTCGTGCCGTGCCTCCGCCCGCTGGCTGCGGCTGCCTTTTCCACGCGAGATTCCCTCTCCCTGCATCGTGATCCCTCTTGCTACTGAGCCCAAGCCTCAGGCGGTTGTGCCCAGTGATCTGGGAGTGGGCTGCAGCCCATCTCCGCTGCCATGTCCGGGCACTCTGCCGTGTGCCTGGTTCTCACCGTGCACCCAGCCGTGGCTCGCAGCGGCCAGCGTGCCTCTTCGTGGCCTCCTGCCACGGCACTGGGGGAAGAGGCAGCTCTCGAACGCCCGAGCTGTGTCCCGGTGGTGGATTACGCTGCTTGCTGCCGCCGTGGTGGGTTCGTGATCGCTGCTCTCGCCTGCAGTCCCTCCCCTTGGGCTGGCGTAGCATGGGGGTCACGATCCTCTGTCCTCCTCTGGAGCCACGGAAAGTACTTTCCTGATGCTAACCGCAACCTGGTCTCTTGCCGAGCAGAGCCTCTGCCAGATCCTGGAAGCTTCTGTCAACATCGGCAGCCGCAGCCTCGATGTGCAGCTGGACGCTCTCCTGGGCACCCTGCACCCCCAGGTAAGGGCTGGGCAGAGAGCGGCCGCCCTCAGGAGGGTGCTGGGGGGCAGGGGGAAGGTGGGCTTCTTGTGAGGCGTTAACGCTGGAGCCCGGCCGTAAGCTCGGTCTGCCGGGCTCGAGGCTTCCCCTGGGTCAGCCTGAGATCGGGGCGTGCAGCCTGCTCGGCTTTTCTGTCCCCTGGTCGTGCCCCTCTGAGGCTCTCGGCTTCTCTGCTGCTCACCGGTGCTGTTGCCACCTCTCGGGCTCTGGTGTCTGATGTATTGAAGGGGTCGCATGCCCGGTCAGGTTGTCTGAAGCGAGAGCAGCTCTGGCTGCACAGTTATGCAGCAGATTGAAAACAAACATCTCGAAATCAACGGATGTCGGGGTTTAACCCCAGCCAGCAGCTAAGCACCACGCAGCCGCTCGCTCACTGCTCCCCGCTCCCAGTGGGATGGGGAGGAGAATAGAAAGAAATAAGTACAACTCGTGGGTTGCGATAAGAATGGTTTAATAACTAAAGTAAAATAAAATATAATAATAATTGTAATGAAAAGGAATATAACAAAAAAAAAGAGAGAAATAAACCCCAAGAAAAGACAAGTGATGCATAATGCAGTTGCTCACCACCCGCTGTCCGATACCTGAGCAGCGATCCGCCCCTCCCGGCCAACTCCCCCCAGTTTATTACTGGGCATGACGTTCCATGGTATGGAATAGCCCTTTGGCTAGTTGGGGCCAGCTGCCCTGGCCATGCTCCCTCCCAGCTCCTTGCCCACCTGCTTGCTGGCAGAGCACGGGAAAGTGGAAAATCCTTGGCTTAGAGCAAACACCACTTAGCAACAACTAAACCATCAGCATGTTATCAACATCATTCTCACGCTAAATCCAAAACACAGCACTGTACCAGCTACTAGGAAGAAAATTAACTCTATCCCAGCCGAAACCAGGCAGTGGACCTTTTAAAAAGTTTGCTCTTAGAGAGGAAGCAAGGGCATTGACTCGCCACGGAGCAGTGACCGTGCAGCAGCGTGCAGGAGCCCTCCTCAGGCTGCCGAGCCCGGACTCCTCCTCAGCCAGTCTTCAGCCGCAGGGGCGCGAGGTCTGTTGTATTACTAAACTCTTAAAATCATGCTCCTGGGGCTGAAACAGGTCTGAACACTTTTTTTTTTTTTTCAAATGCTTAACTGACTCTGAGTCTCGGAAGTGGCCAGCAGAGAGGCTGTCCTTTAAAACACACGCTTTTCCAAAGTGATGCATAACGACCGAACGCGGTAACGGTGCCATTTATAGGAGCTGCTTCTCGATGACGGGCTTCACAGGCAAAAGCCGCTCGGGGATGCAGAGGGGCAGCTCTGGGGCTGTGGGATGTGGCTGGCCTCACACAGCAGCTCTGGCTCAGTTGCAGACCGAAGCATCTTTTTTGGCAGACCGGAGTAAGCAGATGCACGTTGTCCTTGCTGCGACGTAAATTGAATCAAGAGCCTGAATTGTTTTAATAGCACCCAGAAGGGTTGACTCATTTTGAAGAGGTTCCAGAGGAGGCCGGCGGTCCCGGCTGGGTGGTGGGGAATGTTTAAACAAGGAAGGTCCCGCAGCTCTTGAGCAGGCACCTCGTTCCCACGTGGTCTCCCTGAGATGACTTAACCTGCTGCGAGCGCAGGCAGAGCTCTGCTCGGCCAGCAGCGGGCAGAAA
Organism: Gymnogyps californianus; assembly: GCF_018139145.2. Taxonomy (NCBI): domain Eukaryota; kingdom Metazoa; phylum Chordata; class Aves; order Accipitriformes; family Cathartidae; genus Gymnogyps; species Gymnogyps californianus. The sequence continues at coordinate 66,508 of NC_059472.1, read as the reverse complement.
GCACCGCTCTGGGCATCCGTGTCGTGGGATGCCGTCACCCACCAGCCCAGGGCTTGGTCTGCCCCGAATCTCGGCACCGCACCTGTGCTGAGCGCAGCTCTGCCTCGCCAGGGCTGGGTCTGCAGCCTGCCGGGGCCCGTTCCAGGTAACGTCCCTGACCGCAGCTGTTTCTCCCAACAGATTTGTGCTCCTGCGGATCCGTCTGTTCCCCTGACTCTTAAAAATCACACTGAGGTTCTCCGATGCTTCACCGTGCTGGGTAAGGGGTGACGTGGCGTGGCTGTCCCAAAGCCTGCTGCGCCTGCGGGTCAGACCCCTTGGAGCGGTGTGGGCGTGCTGCACCGTGGCCGGTGTTTTTCCTGGTGTTTCCTGGTCCTCTCCAGGGAGTCGTGCGTGGTGAATGGAGGGGTTTGTTCCCCCCTGGTCTCTGCTGGGCTTGGGGGATATCGCGGACATCTCTTAACTGTGTGGGGAGATGGGAGGGAGGGGAGGGCGGTGGTTTCTGTCCTGGCTCTAGCCCATGGCTTCAGGCTTGCAGAAGGCAGTAGCTTTGCGTGTCCCTAAAGGCTGGCGTCCAGGGAGAGCATCTCTCGCTGGAGCTCTTTGAGGAAGAGCACGGGGCCAACTCCGCTCCCCTGGAGCTCACTGCTGGCTCAGGCCTGATCATCCCCTTCCAGGGGCCTTCCAAAGGCGCCTGGCTCCGTTTCAAAGGTTTCTTCGGAGCCTTTTGAGCTGTACCAGCCCACTGAGACCTCCCCAGGAGCCAGGTTCCGCAGCGTGCCGTGCCTGTGGCCAGGGGCAGTAGATGTAGTTTGACTTTGGGGGTACCCTGCTCATCCGTACTCCTTGTTGCTGTATCTTGTGTACAGCTAACGCAGTTGTTGCTCCAGGTTAGTGCAAACGTTCAGAGCACGGCGGGGTCCCCTATGGTCGGACTGAGCAGGAGATGTGGGCTGACCTACAGCTTATACGTTCCCAGCCTGCGCGTGGAGCTCCGTGGCTGGAGCCCGGCCTCCCCCGATTTTGGCTCGCCTCGCCGAATGGCTGTGGCACAGACAGAAGCGTGGGCACTTGCCAGAAAAAGAGCGGCGGTGTGACAAGCTGCTGCTGAGTCACGGCTGGGCGATGTCCCTTCCTTGCTAGCGTTCGTGAAGGCAGACCTGCAGCCAAGCTGCCTTTGCCTGAGCAATCTTCAGGGCTACCCTGCCTCGGAGCAGCCCAGCCCTCCCCAAACACGCCTCTCGAATGCCCACGAGTGTTGCTCCAATTTCAGCATCCGTAGACTGGTTTTATTTTTAACAATCAAAATGTTTTGACAGACGGGGCAGCACTTGTTGGAAGGTACAATTTAAACTCCTTCAGCTCCCTAGAGAGCGCGGGAAATGTGCTGAAAGCACCGGAGAAAAGCTCGGGTCTGGATGCGAAGAGCGGGATGGGCCGGTTAGCCTGGCTCGCGGGGTGGCATGGCAGCAGGCTGCTTCCCTGGGGAGCTGCCTGGCCAGGAGAGGAGGAGCGGTGCTTTCCGAACCGCACACAGTTTGATGCAGCAGGCAAAGCCCTCCCACGTGGGCCCCCCCCCCATCGCACGTGGGGATACGTGGGGCGGGATGTCTCCGTGTTAGGGGATGCGGTGCCTGCATCCCAAAACTTGAGGCTGTGTGCCGTCCCCGGGGCGACGCGCATCTGTGACGGTTGGTTTGGCTCCCGCAGCCTGCTCGTTCCCTGACCGCGTGCTGGCCTTCCTCCTCCCGAAGCTGGAGAGCAGCAACGAGAGGACTCGTGTGGGGACGCTCCTCATCATGAGGCAGATCATCAACAGTGCCCGTGAGTACCGGGGCGGCTGCCGCCCGGCTGGCCGCGGTTCCTGTCAGGGTCTCGAAGCAGGAAGGTGTGGAGGGGCTCCGGGCAGGCTTTCCCCTTCCTCCAGTGGGTCCCTTTCCACGAGTCCCCTCATTCCCCTGCTGGGACCTGGGATGAGTGGGATGAGGTGGCGAGCCTGTCCTTGGCTGCAGGGCCAGGGGAGAAGGAAACCAGTCTGGTGGCGCGACCAGCTGGGAAGGGGGCGAGGGGCAAAGCCCTCCCTGTCGGGGAAGGGGGATGTTTGGGGTCAGCAGCTCTGTCCTTGGCAGCTCAAGAGCATCACCGAGCTTCAGAGTCTGTCTTTTCTTTTTTTCAGCCTCGCAAATGGAGATTAAAAAGCCCTTTATTCTTTCATCTATGAAACTTCCTCTGCAAGACAGCAACAATAAGGTAAGCTGAGCTTCTGCTCTTCCACGGGGTACTTCAGGGGTGGGGGTTTATTTCTGGGGCCCTGCGTGGCCGTGACCCCTGCCTCTGCCAGCCCGGCTGTCCTCCGCTGCCTCCTCCTGTTGCTCATCTCTCTCCTGGCTGGGATTTTGGCAGTTCTGCCAACATGCCCAGAAGATACCGTCCCAGTAACGGGGGAGCACACGGGGACTGGTTTTCCGTCTGCGCCCCGCGCAAAGAGTGCGTCTGAGTGTCGGCAGCCCTCCCTAGCAAGGGAGCATTGCCGCTGTGAAGCGTGCTCCTGCCTGAAGCGCTGCGTGTGAACAAAACTCACGGCTCTGCCGGGAGCACCGGGCTGCCGGTGGCTCAGCTCACGCCGTCGCACGGTGCATCCCGCCTGCAAAACACAGACTTTGCTTTGCCAGACCTAACCGTGTGCGGTGGGTGGTGTGGCCGTGGGCTCCTGTCCCGTCCCCTCCGGACAACCCCACAGACGTAAGCAGCGGGCAGCTGACCCCGCTGTCCTGTGCGGTGCCCGGCTGCTGCTGGCAGAGCCCAAACCCAGTTGTGCAGGGCTGCGCAGGACCCATAATAACGTTCCAAGGAGGAGGCGGCGAAGGGCAGCTGTGAGGAGGACCCTGCAGCAGGCAGAAACCCCCCTGCTCGCAGCTTCTCCCCTCCACCCCGCACCGACGCTGGTGCCGCTGCTCTGCCCGCGCAGGTGAAGCGGGCTGTGGTGCAGGTGATCAGCGCCATGGCTCACCACGGCTACCTGGAGCAGCCCGGCGGGGAGGCGATGATGGAGTTCCTCGTCCGGCAGTGCGCCCTGCCCTCGGATGCGGTAAGCACGTCCAGGCGGGGCAGAACTCCTAAAGAAAGGTACCCAGGCGGGGCTGGGCGAGCCCCTGTGTGCGTCTCTGGCTCCCCGCAGCACCGATTTAGGCAGAGCCGTGGCGGCGGCTGCCCGGTACCCAGGTCTGCGGATGTGCGGCGCAGCCTGCAGAGCTCTCCCATCCAGCCTCTGGCCACCGCTGTCCTCAGCGGAGCGCTGCAGCTGGCAGAAGCCTGCGGGCTTTGCTTCGCTTCGCCTGCGGCCTCTCAACCCTGAACCCTCCCCAGGCCAGCCCTTGCTCTAGGACCAAAGCATCCGAACCAACTACACCCCCGCAGTTCTGTCCCTGCACAGGGTTCCCACCTCAGACCCTCAGGCTGTCCCCTTTGCCATCCCCGCTGTCCCCTTTGCCATCCCCACCACCCCAGCCCTCGCGCGGCAGCACTGCAGCTTCCTCCCTGTCTTCCCCTCGATGACGTGTTGTCATTCCTGGAGCGAGGAGGAGCGGGGGCAAACCTCAGGAGCGGGAGAGACGCCATTGGGACAGCTGTCCCGGCATCTCCCCGCATCCAAAGGACGCCAGCCAGGACGCGGGGGCTGCACTGGCAGGACCTCCACCTCCTGCCGGCTCCGTGCCCTCCGTGTAGCCAGGCTGGGTCAGGCTGCTGCCCTCTCAGTGGGGGCAGCTCCCTTACGTGGAGGCTTGGCTGCCTCCAGCCCTGCTTGTCCAGCTGGGCTGCAGAGACATGGGCACGACTAAAAGCACCCCTGGGCTCATCCCTTTCCCCCTCAAAGAGGAGCAGGGGCGATGGTTTGGGCTGCAGGAGCTCGGCAGCCCCTCTGAGGTCCATGGATAGGGCTGGAGTGCATGCTGGAGATGGGCCGTGAACCAGGAGGCTTTCGGGTTCTGCCCGTTCCTCCCAGCACGCTGTTTGCCAGGCGTGCCATCCCGACGGCTTGGGAAGCGTGTTTGCTGAGGGAGTCACCCAGAGCTGCTCCTGGCTGCCGGCCCTGCCGCAGCATCCGTGCTGACCTGCGCTTTCCCTCTTTTCCAGCAACCCAAAAAGCAGCCACCGGATGCCGATGACCTCACTAGTGACAGCGTCCAGAGCATCAGCGTCAATACGCTCTTTCTCCTTAGCACGACCGTCGACAGGATGAACAACGTGAGTCTGCGCAGTCATTTCTGCCTCTGGGGTGGTGGGTGCTGGCCCCAGAGCTGCCGTCCGTGCACCGTGTGCCGGGGCTCCCGCACTGCCCTCGGCACAGCCCGCACCACCCGTGCGACGTGCGGGATGGCCCGTCTGCCAGGCAGGACGGCTTGTCGCCGCTCCCAGCCCTTGTAGGAGCTATTGCCAGTATCCCCGTCCCTCTGGGAGCAGGGCAGAGGTTTGGTTCGGGAAGCTGTCCTCGCAAGGACCCGTGCGTACCCTCCCTGCAAGCTTCTCTAAGGCTGGAGCAAGGCAGTGGTGCTGGAAGTCCTCAGGTCAAGACAGACAGGGAGCTGTTGGAGCGGGGCCAGAGGAGGACACGGGAACGCTCCGAGGGCTGGAACCCCTCTGCTGCGGAGAAAGGCCGGGAGAGTTGGGGGTGTCCAGCCTGGAGAAGAGAAGGCTCCGGGGAGACCTTCCTGCCGCCTTTCTGTACTGGACGGGGCTGGGAAGAGAGACGGGGACAGAGTTTTTAGCGGGGCCTGGAGCGATAGGACAAGGGGGAATGGTTTTAACCTGAAAGAGGGGAGATTCAGACTAGATCTGAGGATGAAATTTTTACGCTGAGGGTGGTGAGGCACTGGCACAGGTTGCCCAGAGAGGTGGGAGATGCCCCGTCCCTGGGAACATTCCAGGCCAGGTTGGACGGGGCTCTGAGCAGCCTGCTCCCGTGGGAGATGTCCCTGCCCATGGCAGGGGGGTTGGACTGGATGACCTTCAAAGGTCCCTTCCAACCCAAACCGTTCGGTGATTCTGTGAAAGGGGACACGCTGGGGCTGGAGCTTCGGTGCTGCTGGAGTAGAGCAGAAGCAGCGGAGACGTCTCCCTTCCTGAACAAGAGCACTGGCTAAGGGGACTCGGGGATTTTCCCCATCAGCAAAAGGCCTTTGACCTGGCATCTCCCCCTCCTCTCCCTCTCGGTCCCATGCTCCGGTGCAGGGTCTCCATCCCGCAGCCGGGCTCTTGCCGGCTGCCCTGCGCCAGCAGGCAGGGCGAGTGCCGTGCTCCCCTTCTCCTGGCAGGTTCTGTGGCCGTACCTCCTGGAGTTTGTGACCCCGATACAGTTCACCAACGCCCTGACCCCGCTCTGCAAGAGCCTCATGTATTTGGCCATGAAGAAGCAGGAGGAGGGAGAAAACGCGTCCCTTATCCGTTACGACCTGAACGGTCAGTACCGGCCTCCCCCGGCAGACGCCGGGGTGCACGAGCTTGGGACTTGTCTGCAAGCCAGGCAGTCGCTGCCCTGCTTCGTGGGCGCTTGGTGGGAGGTGCTGTCTTATACTTTTTTTCCCCCTTCTTTTTGTAGCAAATCTTCCTTCGCCCTATGCTCTAACGACGAGACTGCTGGTGAGTGGCCTGGAGGCAGAGCTCTTCCTTCCTCTGCTTACCGGCACGTCCGAAGAAAGCGCCCTCCCTCCCCTGTCCCAGATGGACTAAGAGAAGCCTGCACCCAGCCTGCCCCAGCAAACAGGCAGGGTGAATGCCCCGTTTATGCCCCACTGCTCCAGGCAGAGGTGCCCGTATCCCACCCGTCGTGGGTTGGGTGCACCCGCGTCCCCTTGGCACACGGGAGCGTGTCCGTGTAGGTTGTGAAAGCTCGGGCTCCCTCTTCGACACCCAGAGCTGCGTAAGTGGGATGTGCTGCAGTGCAGATCTGCGGCTGTTCTTACACGGCTTTGAGAAACTCTTCCTCAGCCCTGGGGAGGCTGGGGTTTGCCCCCCTTCGCCCAGGGATGAATCCAGGGTATGGAGAGACATCCTCTCCTGACAACATTTCTCTGTCGACAGCTGGAGCAAAAGGAGGAAGCTGTAGTTTCTTTGAGGTGTAGTGATCCATCGCTTCCCAGTATTGCATTCCTGTGTTTTGTCTCATATTTTCTGACTCACAACCTGGCGATGACTTTCTCTGCCCTAACACCCTTTGTTCCATCCCCAACCTTTCAGGTTGTATCTTCCCAGCCGTACGTAGGAGACTGCCGGGGGACGGCTGCCCTGCGTCTGCTGAACGTATTGCATTACAGCGTCCACCCCGCGCTGGACCAGCTTTGGAGCAAGAAGGTCCCGCTCTTGGTGGAGCACATAGAAGGTAGGAAGGGGCTTCTGCTCGGGAGAAACTCTCTGCTGGAGTCACCTTCTCCAAACCAGACTGCGTGTGCCTGGACACTTGGGGCTGTCCCAGGAATAGGGTGGGGTACTGCCCGCGTGCCTAATGACCCTCGGTACATCGAAGCTCTCTGAAGAAGTGCCGTTTCCTATTTTAATAAGGGCTTTAATCACCCTGATGCCACTAATTCCTACCAGGAGTGCCTTTGTCCCTCAGGCGGTTAGCCCCGCTCTGCCAAGGGCAGGACAGGCAGCATTTGGCGAGCGGTCCGCCCCTGCTGCGGGAGGTACAGTGAGGATGAGAAACGAGTGTAAAAATGTGCTTTCTCCTAGAGAACACGGAGAAGTCCCTGTCCCAGAAGGAGTGGGAAGAGAAGCTGCTGCTGGTAAGGGTCCCTCTGCCGGGGAGGCAACAGGACGGTGGGAGGGCAAGCGGCAACCAGCTCCAGAGCTCCCCTCGGCCGGGCTTGCCAGGGCTCCGCGTGCAGGACAGCAGCACGGGCTGGGTCTGCAGGGGCGCAGGCATTCGCCTTCACCCACCCTGACCGTGGCGGCAGAGGCGGTCGCTCGTCGTCACGCTGCCGGGTCTTGCCGCTTCAGAAGCGGAGATGCAGGTCAGCGCGGAGGGTGACTTGCGGTTCCTGCAGGGAAAGTTAAAAATGAGCTTTCAGGCTTGCTGGTGGGTCAGAGAACAGCAGTCCCAGGAGTGTCTCCCCACTTAACTGGAGAGCCTTAAAATAGGGCATGGAGAAGCAATTAAAACCGGGCAGGGCTCATCCTGCTCCTCCGATGATGGCAGTGTTACTTGGGTGCAGTTTATCTTGGGAGAGACCTGACCCTCAGGAAAAAGGCACGTTTCTGGAGTGGGGGGAATGGCTGTGTGCTGGCAGGATCCACTCCGGGGTGGGCAGCCTGCCTTCCGAAGGGCCAGGCAGCCTCCCGTGGTGATCCGGGGGGTGCTTGGTGCAGACAGGGTCCGGGTAGGTCTGACACAAGCCCCCGTGCTTTATTTATTGCCCTGCTCTCGCCGCTCCCGGCTGAGGCTCCTCGCTTAGCTAGGAGCAGGTTTGTTGGGACGCCTGGGGCTGACGGCTCTTCCTCCCGCAGTTCCTCCAGGAGACGCTGGCGGCCATCGCTGACAACACGTGGATTTGCCATTTTGTCACGGAGATGTGCAGGCAGCTGAACAGCTACAACGGCTTCCCGATGGAGAAGGTGATCGTGTCGGGGAGCGGGGGGATCGACGGGCCGGCAGTGCCCGTCCTGCCGCGGCGTGTTAGCAGGGGCAGGGCCGATCCAGCCCTCGACGCCTTCTGAAAGCATCGTCCTGCCGACAGCTTGGCACTGGGAAAGGGGTGTTAGGAGGGAAGAAAAAATAGCAGGAGGTTAGTGAGGCGGCTAGGCAGGGTTGAAAATGAAATATTGGTCAGTCCACAGCCGAATCGCTGGCTCGAGAGGTCCCGGCCAGGCTGTGTTGCTCTGCCTGTGCCGGTCAGACCTGATGCACGGTCTCTGCAGCTTGCTGTGAGCAGGTCTGTAATTAAGCTGAGCGAGAAGCGAGCTGAACCAGGCAAAGAGAGCTCTGGTGCAGAAGGGAGGGAACCAAATGACCCCGTTTCCGACTGCACCGGTGCAGGGGTGTGCTGCGAGGGCAGAGAACAGGGGAGGTCTCGCTCTGGTGGGTCAGGATGGAAGAGATCTCCCGTGTGCAGGTGGCTGCTGAAGGCCGTGGTGTTTCTGCAGGGGTGTAGGAGCAGTCGGAGCTGAGCCCGGCTTGGCTGGTCACCAGGGGCTGTGGCGGCATCGCTGGAAAAATCTGTCTTCGTGCTCCCTCTGTCGCGGTGACTTTGTTTCTCTCTGGGCAGGAACAAGGGTTTCGTTATACCTGTTCCTGGCTCTGATGAATGCAGTTGGCTCTTCCTTGGCCCGAGTGCTGCTCTGCGATGAGACTTCTGTCCCGGTGCACCCTGGTGCTCTGAGTGTCCCAGCTGCTTACAGCTGGACTCTGTCCTGCGCCTTCAGGGTGCTGCGAGGAGTAATCCGTGCGTGACCAAGCTCAGCCTGCCCGCGAGGGCTCGGCAGGGTTTCACGGGGTGGTGACGTTCCTCTTGCTCTTCCAGAACTTCCTGTATAAATGCATCGGGACGACGCTTGGGGCATGCGCCAGCAAAGACCTCGTGCAAAAGCAGCTCCAGGAGCTCCTGGAAACAGCCAGATACCACGAGGAGGCGGAAAGGGAGGTGAGGAGTTGTGCCGAATGTCCCAAGGGTCATCCTGACGGACTAGGAAAGCAGTCCTACCATGCTGACCTCTCTTTTCTGGTCCCACCATGCCTGGCCTGGGCTTGTACCTCCTGGAGAATGGCTTGTAGGGTAGGTTGCAGCATCTGGGTGAATGAGCCCAGAAAAGTGAAGAGAGCCCACCTGCGGCAACCCGACGGCAAGAGGGCTCTGAAGCTGGGCGAGATGCAGGGGGTGCCTTGGGACTCTGTCTCAAGCAGCGTGTAGCCCCAGACTGGGACAGGTTGCTGTTTGCCAGCCCTGAGCCTGCTGGCAGAGCTGCTTCCTCGGGGAAATCATAGAGTCGACTCATAGAATGGTTCAGGTTGGAAGGGACCTTTGAAGGTCATCCAGTCCAACCCCCCTGCCATGGGCAGGGACATCTCCCACGGGAGCAGGCTGCTCAGAGCCCCGTCCAACCTGGCCTGGAATGTTCCCAGGGACGGGGCATCTCCCACCTCTCTGGGCAACCTGTGCCAGTGCCTCACCACCCTCAGCGTAAAAAAATTCTTCCTCAGATCTAGTCTGAATCTCCCCTCTTTCAGTTTAAAACCATTCCCCCTTGTCCTATCGCTCCAGGCCCTGCTAAAAACTCTGTCCCCGTCTCTCTTCCCAGCCCCCGTCCAGTACTGAAAGGCGGCAGGAAGGTCTCCCCGGAGCCTTCTCTTCTCCAGGCTGGACACCCCCAACTCTCCCAGCCTTTCTCTGCAGCAGAGGGGTTCCAGCCCTCGGAGCGTTCCCGTCTCCCTCCTCTGGCCCCGCTCCAACAGCTCCCTGTCTGTCTTGCGCTGGGGACCCCGGGGCTGGAGGCAGTGCTCCCGGGGGGTCTGAGGAGAGCGGAGCAGAGGGGCAGAATCCGCTCCCTCGCCCTGCTGGCCACGCTGCTGGGTCTGCAGCCCAGGAGACGCTTGGCTTTCTGGGCTGCGAGCGCACCTTGCCGCCTCACATCCCGTTTGTCACCCACCAGTGTCCCCAAGTCCTTCTCGGCAGGGCTGCTCTCCATCCATCCATCCATCCATCCCCCAGCCTGTGCCAGGACTGGGGACTGCCCGGACCCAGGACCTTGCACTTGACCTTGTGGAACTTCATGATCGGACTCACAAATCCTTGGGTGCCAGGAGGGTCTCTGCAGGTTCCGGGGACGGAGGTGCTGTGACAGGCTGGGATGTGTTCGGAGCTGCTGGGGCTCTGTTACTGCCAGGTGCCATCTCGTGGGCAGAGCTGTCGTCGCTGGCCTGTCCCTGGCAGCCTGCCTGGCTCTGCGTGTGTGACAGCCCGGCGAGCCTCTGCCTGCTGCCAGAAGGGGCTTTTTGGCTCCTGCTTCGTCCTTGGGCTGGGGCTCGTGTAGCCCCACAGGTTTGGGGAGTTAAGCCAGAGCCACGGGAAAAAAACCAGGAGTTTTCTTCTGGCTTGGCTGCCTGTTCTGGCTTGCCGTGGGGTCAGATGGGCTCAGCACCTTGCTTTGACAGCCAACTGTTAAATTAGCGTGGCTGAATCACGAAGTGTTCTCATCTTCTGCAGCGTTAACTCGTCTCTCCGGTGTGAGCTCTTGCTCCCTCGGACCCTCCAGGGTTGCTCCGTCCCTGCGGCAGGGAGGGGACCTAGCTCTTCCTACTCCTCTGTGCTGCAGCCCACCGAGCTGGTGTCACCCTGGGGGCTGCGGCAGTGTCTCCCCCTGGTCCCCAGAGCATCTCCAGCTGGTGAGACATTTCTCTGGGCTCCAGCAGCTCTTGGCTGCGCCAGGATGGTCTGGTGACATCTCTGCCTTCCTGTGCTGAGCTCCACCGAGCCTTGCACCCACCACGGCGCCGCAGACCTGCTGCTGCCTTCGCTGGAGCAGCTGGGGATGCTGCTCCACTTTTCCTGGGCGACCTCCAGCTCATGTGCTCAAGTCATAGAATCACAGAATGGTTTGGGTGGGAAGGGACCTTTGAAGGTCATCCAGTCCAACCCCCCTGCCATGGGCAGGGACATCTCCCACAGGAGCAGGCTGCTCAGAGCCCCGTCCAACCTGGCCTGGAATGTTCCCAGGGACGGGGCATCTCCCACCTCTCTGGGCAACCTGTGCCAGTGCCTCACCACCCTCAGCGTAAAAATTTCGTCCTCAGATCTAGTCTGAATCTCCCCTCTTTCAGTTTCAAACCATTCCCCCTTGTCCCATCGCTCCAGGCCCTACTGAAAAATCATCTGCATGTGGATGCTTTGCAGCATTTTCTCCGCCGCCAGCTCAGACCCTCCTTCGCTACCCTGGAGCTGAGGTCGGGGTCGAGCTCTTCCTGCCCGTCCTGGCCGGACTCGTGCTCCGGCTTCACACACTCCCCGGCTTACACTGAAACTTGGCCGAGCCGTGTTGCTCTGCCCGGCTCCATCGCCCCACCACCGAGCGCTCCCCTCGCCTGCAGCTGCCTTTAAGTGCAGTGCAAACACAAGCTTAATGGTGCCTGGCTTTGCTCCAGCTTATGCAACTCCATCAAGGGCTGCTCTTGAATCAACTGTTTATGGAGTTTCAGCCCGGCTTGCTAGACCTCCTGGAGGTGTAGCAGAAAGGCAGGACCTGCTAAGCCTGCTTCGCTCTCGCTTCCAGCCGGAGCGCTCGACCGGGCTCCTGTCTCCCGCCGAGCGGCTGACATCTGCCCGCCGGAGAGCGTGCCGTGTCTGTCCTGCCCCCGTGGCTCCTCTGGAGCTGTGTCCCAGCCTGTCACCCAGGCAAGGACGGTGTTATTGTGCCCTGTATCCCCTGGGGGCAAGTCCCTGCCCTGGGAGAGGGGAACGCTGGCTGCCGGGCCGGCTCCCAGCTGGGCACAGCTCTGGTGCCAGGAATTAAACCAGTAACCAGGCTCTCCTTAAGTGTCAGCTGGGGCTGGTGAATTAATAGCTGTCTGCTAACGTGTTTTCTCTGCTTCCTCCAGGGACTTGCTTCCTGCTTTGGGATATGTGCAATAAATCACCTGGAGGAAACCCTGGCCAAGCTGGAAGATTTTGTTAGGTCTGATGTCTTCAAGAAATCTGTGGGACTGTTCAGTATCTTCAAGGTAAGAGCCGCAGGGCCCCTGCTGCGACACAGCCTGCAGCAAAAGGCTCGGGCAGGCTGCTTCAGATACGGCGTGCGCTGGAGCGGTCCTCGGGAAAGGAGTTAATTTCCTGCCTCGGTGCATTTGGCTTGGGGCTGGGATACCCTCCGCCTCTCCGGAGAGCTGCTCTTGGCATCAGAGGCTGCTTGGCATTAGCTCCCAGCCCTCAGCCGGACGCTCCTGCGGACTCGCGTCCCGGTGAAGCCGCTTGCTTGCTGGGTGGGCTCGAGTAAGCTGGAACTTGGCTTCTGCATCCGTCGGGGGACCCTGGCCTGATGTGGTTTGGCTGTCGCCCACGTTGGTGCTTGACAGCGGTCCCCGAGCGGCTCCTGCAGCCCTGCGCACGCCCCAGGAGATGGAGGTGTCTCGTGCCCCGAGCGCTGGCAGCAAAAGCCTTTCCTCAAACTTTCTGACCCAGGTGGCTGTTTTAACTCCCAGGCTCTAAGACTGGGTGTTTGAGGGACAGGACTGGTGCTGCCTGGGCAGGGAAGAGACCTTGGCCCGTGACAGAAAGGTGCCCAGAGCTCGGGAGCTGGGCGAGGAAGCCCTCGAGCAGCCAGGGAGCCCTCATCCCTGCCCTGCCCCTCGGGCTGTGGTACAAGGGGGGGGGTCGGCCACAAACTGCTCCCTGCGACAGTGCGGGTGAAACCTTTCAGCGGCGCTGGTTAATGGGCAGTGGGTGCTGATTTCTAGCACGGTAGTTAACCAGCAGTTAACCAGGTTAACTTGGCCAGGCTGGGACTCACGTGCTTCCCCGCAGGGCTCTGTCAGGTAACACTCGATGGCAAACTGGGGCTCATGCCTCGGACAGAGACGTGCTGTTAGTGCGGCTTGTGCTCGGACGCCTGACGCTCCGTCAGGGCTCTGGAGGTCGCTGCCACCACCAAAAGGATGGGAAGCGAAGGTCCAAAACCCGCTTTCGGACCCAAAGGTCCGAAACAAGGAGGGACCCTGTCTTCTAGGGGGTACCTTCAGCTGCTCAGGCGGACTGCCTCCTTGTGAGACCTGGGAAGAGCCAGCCTTGGCTTCCCCACCCGTTCCCCCCCCATTAACTTTCTCATCTGCTGTAACAGGACCGTAGTGACAACGAAGTGGAGAAAATAAAGAGCACTCTCATCCTGTGCTATGGATACGTAGCTCTGTATGCGCCCAAGGAGCTGGTGCTGTCCAGGATCGAGGCAGACATCCTGAAGAACATCTTCCAGTACTTTAACACCAAGGTAAGCTGTTGGGACGCCCCGTCCTCCCCGGGGAGGGAGAGCACACCCGGGCGAGCTGGAGCAGCCAGGCTGCTCTGGATGCTCTGCCTGAGGGTCCCGCTGGGACCCGCCGGCAGCCCCTGGGAGAAGGGCATTCACTGCGGCGTCTGCGCGCTCGTGCATTGCTAATGTGTCTTGTTTTTTCACTTGTTCAGGTTCTGGGAATAAAGGTAGAAACCAAGGTACAGTGTGAGGCATTAAATCTGAACTGCTCTCTGCTCTTTCCTGCTGTCTCTGTCTGCCTCTTGCCCTGGGTTCCCCTCGAGAGCAGCCCCATGCTGTGCTCACAGCAGCGCTCCTTTGCCCGTGGGCACCGGGAGAGCTGTGGGAGCTGCTGCTCCTCGCCCCGAGCTCCCCAGCCCGGTCCTCTGTGCTGGAACCGTTGCCTGAAAGTGCCAAAACTCACAGCAGAGGGGAAGGGAAAAATGCCTTTCTGGCAGGACAGGAGCCGTAGGTGAAAGCGTGGCTCGGGTGGGCACCACCGTGGTGAAATGCTGAGCTGACCAAAGGCTGCGTTGGCCTCCCACGGGTGCCTACGGCCGAGCTCGCTGCCCGTGGGCAGACCTGAGCCTGTCGCCTTCCACCCGTTCTGCTGAGGCCGTGCCTTTCCTGCGAGCTCTGCGTGGCTGGAGCTTGCAGAGCTGTCCCCAGGAGGGAGCGAGCCAGTTTGGGTTTGCGCTCGTGGCAAGACGAGCCATGCCTGCCCTGGGAGGCACGAGGGCTGGGTTCCCTCCCCGGAGCCGCTCCAGGCTCAGGGCTCTGGTACGGCACGGTGCTCACCTCCCCTGCCCGCCGAGAGGGCGGTCAGGCAGCCCCTCCGGCTCCCCGGCACGTGCTTCGCTGGGGAAGCTTGGAGACTCCAAGCAACCCACCGCTTGGCTAAAATCCACTGAACTAATTTTCCTCCTTCCCCCTGGAACAATCATTCAATGGGCAGATACTAAAACCCAGATTACTGTCCTGGGGGCAACGAGGGGCTGTATTTTTATATTTCTCTTTTTAAATGCTGAACGAGAAAAATGGCATTTGTCAAGTTGAACTGTCAGTCCAAGGACTCCTCCTCTGGGCTCCACTAATGCGTTTTCCTTCTGGGCTCCCGCTGGCACTAACAGCTTCTGCAGAGCATCTCCGGCCCCCGAGCTGGGAACCTTCTCGCTCAAACCCTCCCCTGGCTCCCGGCCCTCCTGAGGGCTGGGGCGAGGGGAGCGCTTTTAATTGGGGTGCCTCCTCTCGACCCCGTGTCGACTGGCCTAGACCCCGAGCTGTGTAGGAGGAAGAGCTCCTGGCAACTCCCGGCGTTGCCTTCAGCATCTGCGTGCTCAGGGCGCTGCCTCGGCGGGGAGCAGGGAGACCCCGGAGGACTGTCCTCCTGCCATGTGCTGCCAGGGAGCTCCCGGTGTCCAGCTAGTCTGTGACACTGGGGACAGGCTGCCCTTGCGCTCCCCGGTCACCAGAGAGCCTGTAACGTGGGTAAAGAGCAGAGAGCTGAGCCCACACGCTACTAACAGCACAGGGCAAGCTGTTGTGCTCAGCCTGAGCACCAGTTTTCTCGGAGGGACACCAGTGCTGGGTGGGATGACCAGTTATGGTTGTGTCGTAAGCCTGGTCTCCGCTTCTCACCCTGGGTTCTGCTCTCAGGACCTGACCCTGAAGCTGTGCCTCATCCGGAGCATCTGCATGATCAGCCAAGCCATCTACAACGGTGTGAAGTGTGGGGACTTCATCTTCTCCCGCAAAGCTGAGCTTGTGGCCCAGATGGTGGTAAGAGCAAGCCCTGGAGGGTGGCCTGGCTTGGGGCTGGTCTAGAGGACACCGGGGGAGGTTCCCAACCCACGTTGCTCAGGGTTAAGCGTAGGTGTAGCTGCTCCGTCTCTGGAGCTGTGGTCCGGGCGCCTTGTGGGAAGGGCGGGTATGAGCTCGCCCTACTGAGCCCCGTCCCCGCGTGTCTGCCGGGCTCTGCTGGGGCAGGGGGCTGACCTCCATGGACCCCCAGACCTGCAGAGACCCCTCTGCCTGCCCTTCGAGAGAGGGCAGGTCCCAGCAGGGAGCTGAGCGGTGGGAGGACGGCTTGCCGCGAGCCAAAGCAGACTTGCAGTGAGCGATGGTGCTGCGTCTCCGTGGCCGCGTTGCCCAAGGCGTGGAGTAGTTGTGCAGCATTTGGGGTGTCGGGCTAATGCGGTGTGGCTCCTGGCTTGCTGTCTTGGGGAGGCTGGGCTTCGAGGCAGCAATCACCCTAAAGCTTGGCCCATGCCCGGAGCGGGACGGGGCTGGATGTGACCGTAACCATCGCCTTGTTCTGCCTTCCAGGAGTTCATAAAAGCAGAACCGCTGGAGGCGATGCGGACGCCGGTTCGCCAGCGGGCGATGATCACCTGCACTTACCTGGTGTATCCTTCCTCTGCGCCCATTCCTGCGGGAATACCGCTTGCAGGGCAGCGCTCACCGGAGCGCAGAGCCTGACCCCGCTCCCCGGTTTGCCCTGCGGGTCTGACGGCAGAGCCGAGGCGCTCTCCCTCGGTGGGCACGTTAATAGAGCTGTGCTAGACACAGCGAAACTGGACGGTCTGGTTGGCACAGCTGCCAGCCAGCTTTCCCCAGCGCTTTCGGGCTCCGTTCTCGTTGGACTCTGCGGTAAATGTTCTTTGTGCAAACCAGAGCCAAGGGCACCGCACTCTCAGTTACGCAAAGATGACTTCTGAGCTCCAGTTAAAAATACTCAGCACGTCAGAGCTCCTGACACAGATACTGGGAACACTCTGCCTGCTTCCGATTAAAGCCGGTGCCACTTAGGATAGAGTCAAGTCAGCAGGAATGCCTATTAAAGTCCTTGTTCCCTGCTTACCCAGGTGACAGGCGCTCCCGTAGCGCTTGGTGCATCCGTCTTGCTTCCTTAACCTGGGATCAGCATCCTGGAGCCCCACCTCAGTGACCCCGACAGGACAGAGCTGATTGATACCTGCCTCGCTAGCGTGCTTGCCCTTCCACCGCTGGAACCGGTGAAGGAGAGAGATGAGAACGGAGGCGATGCCTTACACAAGGAGGTGCGGTATCCAGCGCCAGCAGGCTGAGGCAGGCAGGGAGTTGCCCGTGCCGCTCGGTTGCCTGCCTGCCTGCAGCTAGCGCTGGCAGCACAAAGCCGATGCGGAGCTAACGTCGGGTCGCTCGCGACCCGGCGAGGCGATACGGCTTTGTTCTGCGGCGCAGGAGCTGCGGTCACGGCTGCTCCGGGACATTGGTTTCGAGGCAGCGCGCAGATGCCTTTTTCACAGTCCCGTGAGCCATCGGGTCCCGTGGCCCCAGCATCTCCCTGACAGCGGATCAGCCGTGGGAAAGGCCTGTTTTCAATTCAGCTGGGCACCTCGGGGGGGAAGCAGGCTGCCCTGCTTCCTCTGCTCACTTATCTCCTGAAAAAGCCTGGCCCTTCTGCGCACTGATAGCAAGTGAGAAAATATGAGCTTATCAGCAAGTCCAAATGCTGCTAATAAGAGCATGAACTCCCTCGAGGGAAAAAATCAAATGATCCTGGAAACCCTGCAGGGTAGAAGGGGCCTTTACATAACTAGCTTTTGAAAGGCTGCAGCTGCTTCTCAGTTGTGGTTGAGTGCTTAATGAATGAAAATAACATGCTGCTAATGAAGTTGTTGCAGCTGCTGGGTGGCTGCAGAGCAGCCCCGTGCGCCGCCGTATCGCCCGCCGCCGCTGCTGCTCCTTCAAGGTGAGCTGCAGAGCAGGAGCCTGGGGCTCTGGCTGTCCCCGGCTAGTGTTTGCAGGCACCTGGCCTAGAGTTTTAAGTTAATAATCTTTTTCTCCTTCCCTTCCATCCTATGAAGCTTTGTAGTTTTTATTTTTTGGAGTTTATGCCAAAATAAGTCCTGGAAGGAAACTGTAAGCATCTTCAAAGGGCTCATTCAGACTGGGCTCACTGGGATTTATCCCCAAGCGGGAGA
The DNA here is from genome assembly GCF_018139145.2 of Gymnogyps californianus. Classification (NCBI taxonomy): domain Eukaryota; kingdom Metazoa; phylum Chordata; class Aves; order Accipitriformes; family Cathartidae; genus Gymnogyps; species Gymnogyps californianus. Next base: position 49,559 of record NC_059472.1, on the reverse strand, counting down.
AGGACCAAATTCCCTTCTGGGAAGTCTGCACTGAAGCGTCTGTGCTAGCACGCTCGGCTCTGGCTAGCTGCTGGCACTCGGCACAGATCACGGCCACCACTATGCCGACTCCTGCCATGTGCCCAGCGCTACCAGTGAAGGTGGATTTTGCAAACTGGGTTTCAGTCCCTGCTGCATTTTCTGACTAGGCTGGAGGTGGCTGTATCTTGGCACCCAACACCTGGGAGAGTCCTACAAGCTGAGAATCGGTGCAGAGAGCGAGCTTTTCCTCCTTGCATGCCTGGGCAGGCTCTCTGGGATGAGGTGCAGTGCTTGCATAGCCTGTGATCCATCTTTCCTCCTCAGATGCTGTATGGTGACACCACCAGTGCCCTTAAAGACCTGCTGAAGAGTCTCCTGCAGAGGAACTTGACCCCCCATGGGCTGCAGGACATGTTTGCGGTAGGTGCAGCCCGGCATCGGTGGGTTCTTCAGGGAGAAGCAGGGAAGCCGAGGTGCCTGCCTGCCGACCAGAGGTCACGAGGCAGAGACAGCTTTGGACCCAGAGCAGGAGTTAGGGAGGCTGGTCCTCACCTCTTCATGTGATGCGAGGTCCGGTGGGACCCTAGTCCCCCTCCTGCGGAGGCTGGGCACGCGGCATGGCTGCTCTGGTGTGGTGCTTACGCTGCCTGGCTGGGGCAAGGTCTCTAGGGGAGGAAGCATGTGATTGCCCCTTCGGGCATGCCTGCTGGTGCCCAGGAAGGGTGGGCAGCACGTGGCTGAGGAGGAGGTCTCTGGTAGTGGGGGGGGGACACACACAGGCACAGCCTCACCAGGAGGCAGAGACCCGGTGTTGTCGTGAAGATGAGCCAGGGGAAGCTGGTGGGGTCAGGGCCGTAGTTCCCACAGCCCACGCATGCGCCGTGGGTCGCTGGGCTGAAGGAAGCCTTGGCTGCGCCCGGCAAAGCAGCCGAGCTTCTGCTCTCCTTTCTGATGCTTTTCCCCCGTAGCATTTAGGCCCCTGGATCAAGTCGAACAAGGAACACGAGCGGCAGCGAGCAGTGGAGGTCAGCGCCGCCTTGCTGGACTTCTACCTGAGCAAGCTGAACGTCAGCGTAAGTAAACCCAGTGCTCGAGCGTCTTTCTTGCTGCTGCTGTCAGCCTTGCTGGGGCTCGTGCGTACGTCCCTCCCCGTGGGGGTGCGAAGGTGGCCTTCGCCGGCAGTAGGCAAACGCTGGACTCGTGGCCCCGTGCTCTCCTTGCTAGTGTCGCCTGCGTTTGTCGTCCCTGCAGACCGTCATCCCCTTCTACAACCTCGGCGTCCTGATCGCGCTCTTCTCCCCGCGCTGCTCGGACTCCCTGGCCAGCGTTCGCCAGCACGCCGTCGACTGCGTCTACTGCCTGCTCTACATCCAGCTGTGCTACGAAGGTGGGCGTGCGGGCCGTGGAGGGTGGTTTTGCCGCTCGGGCGGTCGGTGCCAGCAGCAGGAGCCCTCCTCTCCGCAGCCGGGCAGGGGGCTGCACCTCCCATCCCTCCATGTACGCGATCCCGAAGGAGCAGGGATCCCTGCAGAAGCAGGGCTGGTGGAGAACATCACGGAAGCATTTGGGTTTCAAAGGCTCTCTCCAGCGCTCGAGTGCGGACGAGGAGGTTTCTGAGCCTGCCGTTCTCCCTCTCTCCAGGAGAGGTCAATCCTCCACTTCAGATGGCCTGAGCAGAGGCGTTGAGAAAAGCGAAGCCCCTGCAGCGCCAGGAGAGGACTTTGTCTCAGTCCTGCTCTCCAGAGCAGTGTGGCTCCTTGCAGGGCAAGCTCTTCTGGCCTTTGGCAGCAGCTTCGGTTTCTTGGCTCCTTCCTGAAAGCTGGGCCAGGTCGCGAGTAAAACCCAGCTCTCTGCAGCACGTGGGTGTAAAATATGAGGAATGCTGTTCACTGAATGCTCCCTCTGAATCCAGGTTTCGCGCGGGATCACAGAGATGAGATGGTGGAGGGGCTGAAAGCTCTCAAGAAAGGCCTGGAGGAGCCCGACTTCACCGTTCTCTTCCATACCTGCAACAACATTGCCATGGTAAGGTGGAGGGCAAATCCAGCACTGGTCTTTGCAGAGTGGTGGAGTTGTGGAGCGGGAGCTGCAGAGGACTTGATGCCTCGTCTGTTCTGGCCGGCCCCGCGGTCTGGATGCTGCTGGGGAGCCCCAGTCTTGCACCAGGAAACAAGCCACTGCCGTCTTCTCCTCTCCTCCAGCTGGAGAGTTCCCCTGGCCTGGCTCAGAGCATCTCACCCCCATGGGGAAGCTACTGGTCCCCTCTTTGGGCAGGAGGGCCCCAACGGGGACATCTGTGCAGGCACTCTGGGAGTGCAGAGGACACTGGCAGGGACTTGTGCCTGGCTGCGCTGTGGCTCAGTGGTTCAGGGGTCTGACGGGCAGCCTGAACTCTTCAGCCATCAACGCTCCCAGTGCTGGGGTCGAAAACTTACTTTGCTGTAGGAAATGCAAATAGTTTCTGTCCATGTCACCTAAAAGCTAAGGTGGAGGTGGTCTAGCTCAGCCCTACGGGCCCTGCATGGGGCCCCAGCATGCTCCAGGGTGGAGACTTTGGTACGTCGTGCTCCTCAATGGAAGCTGCTGGCCGAAGGAAGCCCTTGAGGTCCTGTCGCTGGCTGCGCTCTCCTGTGGAGCGTGGGGTGGTTGGCTCAGGAGCTGCAGCCGCTGGGCTCCTGCCTGCCTCCCGGTACGGCAGCGGTGTTGGTAAAGCTGTTCAGTGCAAATACCTGACACCCAAAAGGGTTCAGGGTTCTCAAACCGCAGCGATTCGAATGACATGGACAGCATCTGGGGCCTGGTGGTGAGGGACGGGATGAGGGGTGACCACTCTGCTCTTGTGAGAGCTGCACGCGTGAACTCCTCCTTGATGGCCATTTTCTCTGCTGAGAGCTCTGCAAGCATTGCTCCAGAAGGACTTGTAGCTGGAGAGAAGCTGGTAGTGTCTTTTTGTCCTGGAAAAGCTGCCGTTCCTCAAATGTTGTCACTCCAGTGGACGTTCCCCCTACTAACTTCTCTGCTGAGCAGCTTATTCCACCCTCGGGTCTGGAGAGCGTGATGAGACCTGGGGGAGCATCCTCCCAGCGGTTGGGTGGTGGCCAGAGCAGAGCTCATGGCTTGGTTGTGCTGTCCCGACCCATCCCAAGAGAGCCCCAGGTTGTCTGGCCACCAGCATGGGGCAGGCGGCCTCTTGCCTCCTTCGGGGCTGCCGCCTGGCTCTTGCTCCCCTCCGTTACCACCGATTTGGGCTCTTGGCTGATGCTCCTGCCGGGCACCGAGCCGAGGAACGGCCCGTCCTTGCTACCTGCAGCTGGGGAAAGCTGCGCAGGGGGCCCTTTGTCCGGGCTCTGCCGCTGTCATCGAAGGGACTGCTCTCTTTCAGAGTGACAAAAACACGTTGCTTAACTCCGCTTGCCCTCCCGCTAGGTGATCGGGAAGCGCGTCCCTCCGGACCAGCTGATGAGCCTCCTGCTCGCCATGTTCGAGGGGCTGGCGGACCCCGATAAGAACTGTTCCCGAGCAGCCACCGTCATGATCAACTCCCTGCTCAAGGAGCGCGGAGGCGTCTTGCAGGAGAAGGTGAGCTGCTGCTCCTTGGCCTCGGCACTGCCTCCGTGGCCCAAACGCGGCCCTGGAGAGGCAGCTCCAGCCGGGTCGCGCTGCCTCCCTTTCTTCCCACGTGCGTAGCCTGATGACTTCCCGCTTGCAGCTCCAGCAGCTGGTTTGCTGGGGGTGATGGGCTTCTCTGGTACAGGCAGGGATGCTCCAGTAAGGGGCAAGCCCTTGGCCACAGCGTGATGATGCCCAGCACGGGGAGGGCTCCAGCCCCGATGGAAGAAGGGAGGCATTGAACCCCTGTCTGTATCGGCTGTTGCCGTTGCGTTTCTGGCCAGAGGAACACTTGCCCCAAAGCTTTCGGGGGCTGTCGCTCCTCACCTTCCTCGTTTCCCGTGGGCACGTGCGCTCGCGCTCTCCTCCTCCTCCTCCATCGTCGCGGAGGGGGAAGGCTGCTGTGGGGTAGGAGGCGGCGGCTGCTGGCGAGGCCGGCTCCGGTCTGGCTCTCGCTCGGGTTGAGGAGTTCAGAGAAGCTCACTTTACCAGAAGGGCTCAGGCTCCCCGTGAAACCTTTGCAAGCTCTGGGGGAGCCCAGGGTTCCTGGCTGGGAAGCCAGTCTGAATGCTTGCAGGGCTTAGAGGTGCTGGACACAGAAGGCTTTTTTGTCTAATCCACTACCTTTAGGGCTAAGCTCCCCCTTTCTCTTGCAGTAATTGGAAACACCAGGTCTCTAGCTACTCCTTGGGCTTTCTTTTGCGCTAGAGCTTCTGCTAAAGTCCTGCTCGCTACCTATTAGCCTCTATCCTACGTGGGATTGCTCCAGCTTCCATGACTCACCTTTTGGTCAGATCCAGTCCAGCCCAGATCCTGAAATCTGAACTGATGCTAAGCCCCGGAGTCCGTGGGGCAGACCTGAGCGCAGCTGGGGACGGAGCGCTCGGCTGCTCTGCACTTAATCTCGGGAATTTGCTGCCAGGCCTGGTCTGCACATGAACTTCCTATTTGTCTTAACGTACGTTTTACAGCTTGTAGCGAGTGCCGAGGTGTCTCCCTGCGTTCAGCTTGAGTTCTTCTTAGGAACTCGCTTGCTGAGCTCCTCTCGCATCACCCGTGTCCAGGCTGGGGCTTAGCACGAGTGCCTTGCCAGGAAGCTGTGGCTCGGGGGTGGAGGGTGTCCTTGCTGGGTCCTCTTTCCCCTGGGAATACCCTGCAGCCTCTTCCGTCTCCTGGGTGGCAGGGTGGGGAAGGATCCTTGACTTCCAGAGAGGTCTGTGGTTCTGCATGCACCCGGCGAGCAGGGAGACATCCCTCAACCGGGAAGGTAAACTGCCCTGCCTGATGGTCTGCCCACCCATGTTGTCTCCTGAAGTCCCGTTACCTGCCTGGGCTGCGATCGAGGGGAAGGGACACGCGTGGCCTGGCCGCAGGGAGCATCTGACGGTGACCCCGAGTGCTCGGCATGTCCTGGCCCTCAGCTGGATGCCGCTCTCTCTTCTTCCCTCAGGTGCCCGACATCATGAGCATCATCCACAGCAAGCTGGAGGAGGTGGACGAGGAGCACATCCGGAAGGCGGCCCAGCAGACGGTTTACATCCTGGCCTCCCAGCACAAGAGCGTGGTGGTGTCCAGCCTGCTGGGCAGCTCGCTGCCCTTTGACAGGTCCTGCCCTGCTCTGCCACGGTGGCCCGGCGCCTGCATGTGCTCTCGCGGTGCCTGGGCTTCGGAGCGGCTTTCGCCTAAGCTGCAGATAATCTTTTGGCTCCTTACCCCAGTAATCAGACCCTGCTGGAATTTCCTTTGCACGCTCAAGGATCAGCACGGCCGCTTGCTGCCGGCGCTGCCTTTCGGGGGGCTTGCCGGGCTTAGAGGCGCCGGCAGCGCGAACTAGCAAAGCTGGCCCCAGAGAGCCGAGCGTGGCTGGGGTGCTCGGTGCTGCTTTACTGAGCAGGCCACCTACCCCAAAGCTGCTGGCCGCGTCGGTGCCAGCCCTGGGCTGAGCCTTGAGCAGTTGTTATCCACCTCCTTGTACCGTTACTGCTGCTCCGTTCCTACCACGGCGGGCAGGCTTGTGAACTGCACGGGGCAAGGCAGGAGCTCGCTGGCTGCTGGTATCGGGGGAGCCGTGGGGTTTTTTTGGGTTGCAGGGTGGCTCTGGGAGTTGCCCGAGAGCAGGCGCTGGGTGAGGATCGCACGCTATCGCAGGAGGCTGCCGTCGAGCCTTCCCCTGCACGCAGCTCCCGTGAGCCACCCAGGACGGCTCTCCCGCCGGGGCTCGCCGTCGTTGCAGGTTCCTGCTCTCTGTGCCGGCTTTGCCGGCAGCGAGGCGGTAGCTGCCGTGGCAGCGGAGCTGCTGAGCAAGGTGGCTCCTGTCCGGCGGTGACGCGCTCCTCGCTCGTGTTTCTGTGCGGCAGGTGACGTGACCCGGGTGTTCCCTGGGTCAGGGAGGGGACCGACGCTTGCCGCTCCTCAAACGAGGGCGTGAGTTAACGACGGCAGCCGGTGCCAAAGCGGCGCTCCCCTCCCTCCTCTCCTCTAGCCACACGTGCACCATGTGGAGGTCCCTGGCCACCGAGCCCACCCTCACCTCGCAGATCCTGGAGCAGCTCCTGGAGAAGGTGAACAGGGACGTCCCGTACAAGGAGAGCAAGTGCTTCCTGCTGGGCAGCGGATCCGAACGCATCGCGACCCCTCTGCCCCTGGCCGTAAGTGTCCCGCTGCCGGTCCTGCCCCGTTCCCAGCCCCGCGGAGGATGCTGTTCCCCACGCCAATACCTGGAATGCTTTTTTCATTTCCTTGGCCTCGGGGGTTTGTGCCAGGCGTGGGCTCTGGAAATAACGCATTGCTGTGTAATGCCTATTAGAGCTAATCCACCGGCTCGTAAAAAGCCTCTCAGGTGTCCGTCCTCAAGGGAGACCACTTTGCATTTTATCCCTTCAGAAAAAATAAACCCAGCTTGGCAGCTTTCTAAGGAGTAAAGCAGCTGTGAAAATTTCCTCCTCCTCTGAAGGACCAAATGCAGATGGTACAGAATCAGCCGCACTGAAAGCAAACCCTCCTCCCCTCCCCGCTCTGTCTTTAACACCCCTCTATATTGTGCCGGGTAATTACGGCTTTTTAAATTGGCCGGAATAGGGCTCTGCGAAGAGCTCTGTGTGTGCGTTGTCTTCCTGCCCATAAAACCTGAGCTCTTGGATCTGCTCTCCTTCCCCAGGTACAGACTTCAAACCTCCCCCAGCTGGAAACACCCAGCTTTCCCGAGGAGCAGGGCTTTTAATAGCAGCTGTAGCTCCGTCGGAGCTGCGTGTGGGATACGGAGAGGTTACGCTGGGGGTAGATGCCGATGCTTTGTTAGACTCGGCGTTGCAGGAAGGAGCAAAAACCCTCTCGCTGCCTCGCTGGGTTATTTACTAATAGATATCGGCGTGGTGTGGGAGATCCCCTCCTAATCCTCTTCTCCCGCGCGCTCGCTCTCTCTCCAGGCCACATGTGCTTTGTATGAGATCATGTCTGCTCCGGAGTCTGGGGCAGCAGTGCTGGGACTCTACCCGCCGTTGTTTGTGACTCTCCTGCTGCGCGTCAGCTGCACCGTGGGTGTTCAGCTACCGAAGAACCTGCAGAGCAGGGAGAGGAGGAGCAGCAGCCACGGCCCGGCCCCCCGGAGCCTCCATCCCTGCAGGTACAGCGGAGCCGGGGCGGCCGGTGCGGAGGGAACGCGCCTATCTGCCATGTGGAACTCATTTTTGTTTGTACAAACACAATAGCGTGTGCTGCGTCTGTAATCGGAGGGCTGGGTAATAACACCCGGGCCATAACGCCTTAGGTATGACGGCCTGACCTCTGGTGCGGTTTGGGCTCTGGGGTTGGGGTTTTGGGTTTGTGGTTTGTTTTTTTTTTTTGGTGTGTTTTCTTCTGCAGAACACAATCTCTAAATTGGGAAGCATTAAATCAGCCGCCTTTGCAGCCGCAGTGAAAGATGTGCTTTTCAGAGCTCGGGCAGCCACCGTGCCAGAGCCCTGTCGGGTTGGGTTACTGCCGCAGCCTCCCAAAAAAGCCCCGCTGGCTCTCGGGAGCGGGTCTCGGCGGGGCCCCCCGGGGCTCGCTGGGCACGCCGGAGGCGGATGAGCGTTTCTTGGGGAGGGCGGACGGCTCCGCTTCTGTGGAGGACGAGGAGGGGAAGCTGGAAAGAGCAAACTTTTTGGCTTCGTCGCGTCGATGGCTGCAGCGTGTCTCAGTCACGCCGAATTGCTGCCCGTTGAGCAAACGGAGCCGGGCCACCATGCCGTCTTCCCCTGTGGAGAGGTGGCGGTGCCGAGCCATCGCATCTGGCTTGTCCTCCTTCGGTGCTTTCAGCCCGTGGTGTCCCTCATTGCTGAGGAGGAGTCCTGGGGAGCCGAGGGGGAGGGCTCGGGTCCCCAACACCCGCTCTCCAGCCACTGTGCCCCCCCCACCACCCCGGCCAGGTTGCGGCGAACACCTTCAAATAGCCGCATCGAGTGGCGATGTGCCGGGCGGGCAGTGGGGGGGATACGCTGCCCACCTGGGATGCCAGCAGCCTCTGCGCTGCCCAGCCAGGCAGGGCGCAATCAGCAGCTTTTTCAAAGGTGGGTTCAGGTCCTGGCCTCTCCCGGGGGCTGGCTCTTCTGGATTTTAAGAGAGTGGTGTTGTAAAAATGATTTCTCTGTTGTGAGAGGCCCTGAAACCCCAAAGGGCCAATTGCTGAACCCAGGTGAGAGTCACCGCAGCCGCTAAATAATCCTCTGCTCGAGCCAAACAGCCCGGTTCAAACACCAAAGGGTGTTTGCTGGCGCGGAGCAGCACCTGTGTTGGCCCTGGGCATCTCTCATCTTTAGAAGGTGAGGATGCTGAAGGCGCCTCTGCAAGCGAGGCTTTCCCCTGGCTGCGGAGGACGGGGAGACCGCTGCACCCCTCTGCCAGGTCTGGGTGTGCAGGGTCCACGTCCTGCACAGGGTCCATGTCCTGCGCAGGCCATCGTTCCGTGTCGCTCTGAGCCCGCGAGCGCAGCGCCGGCCGACTCGCTGAGCATCGTCAGCTCCTGGACGTTTCCAGTAGAGCCGTTGTGCTGGGAGAGGTGGGACGCCGTGAAGGCAGAGCCCGCGTTAGGCGAGCTGCAGGGCTCTCCCACCCCTGGGCTTCACCGAGTCCCCTCCTGGGAGCGTGAGGCCGTAACCCACGGTGTGGTGGGGCTGCCGGACCGGTGAACGCGTCCTGTTGATGTATGCAGGTCTTCAGCGTCTTGCGGGCATCGCGCTGGATTGGTGCGAAGTGCTGGTTCTCCAGCCGTTGCCTGTGCCCTGCGTGGCTCCATCCAGTGCTCCTGCGGGAGCCTGCCTGTGCTGAGCAGCGCTAAGGACTTGCTCTTCTCTCTTGCACCTCTGAGCTACCTTGGCGATGCCTTGGTCTGTAGGCAAAAGGACCAGGGCTTGTCTCTTCAGCCTCCGTAGGTGGTGCGGCCGTGAATAAGATGCAAACAGCCCTGCTCCTGCACGCAGCAACTCTGTCTGCCTGGGGACCCTCGTGGAGCTGCTCCGGGGCTGGGCTGGGTGCCGACGCGCATCGGCCGTCCCGGCCATCCGCGCTGCCTGCACTGCGTTTAGTGTCTGAAACAGCACTGGTGCCCCGCGGCCTTCAGCCCTGCTTCTGGCGGCTTGCCTGCCGCGGCACAGCCCTGGCCTTGTGACGGCGGCTGCCCTCATCCTGCAGCATGATGAGCGGTACCCGCGTTTGCTTTAAAGCGCTTTAAATGTATGGGGATGTTGGGGTTAAACCCACACCCCAGGCAGTAATGGCAGGAGGTGCTGCAGGCTACCGGGGGTCGGAGGGCAGGGAGCCCTTCTCTGGAGCTGCTTCTCCAGCCACCTCCTTGCTCCCTCCACCAGCAGAATGGATAAAGGAGCTTGGGTCGGCCGGCAGGGAGGAAGCTCTGCCCTGATTTTCAGTTTTAACCTCTTGTGGGTTTCCAGACTTTTTACAGGCTATTATTAGTCTTGGGGAGGGGGAAAAAAAAACCTGGAGGAGCCCACAAAGACACCAGACAAAGCAGCAGCGAGGTAAAGGGGCTCTGGCATCACTTGGCACTTCATTTGTCAAATCTCGACGGTGAGGAAAGACCCCGAGCGGAGCGACTGGAACGGCGGTGTTGGGCACACCGAGCAATACCCCGTCTGCCGCTGTCTGCCGCCGTACCGTGCCAGGCCCCGTCTTCATCTCGGAAAGCTGCTGCTCACGCGGAGGGTGACTTCTCCGGCAGGGAGATGTAATGAGTGGAAACAGGTTGTTGTGCTGGATGGCAGGGCTGCTATCTGATTAGTGTTTTATTTAGACCACATGTTAGAATAAAATCAGATGAACCCAATGTGTTGGAGGAGCAGGTTGGTTAAGGCCGATCGTGGGTTGCCCCGTGGCCATTCTGGTGCTGGCGGCGTCGCTCCCCGAGCTCGTGGCGCTTGCCCCGTCCCCGCGGGGTGTTTTGCACAGCAGCGGCCGCGGTTCGGGATGGCTTCGTGCGGATCCCCCCGACGGGAGCGGACACTTGTGCTGCCTTTGTGGCTTTGGGCTCGTGCAGCCAGAACTGTCTGTTCTCGTCATGCTCTTCCCCCTTAACGACTCCTGGAAGAGAGGCACGGGCAGATCCCAGCCAGACCCCGTGCCATAAGACGGGGAGCACTGAAGGAAACTCGAAGCAACTGGTTGCCTCCCAGGGAAGGAGGCGGAGGAGCCAGAAACGACTGCTCTTCCTCCAAAAGTGTCGGGACTCCAAACAGCATTGGGGACACAAACCAGAACGTGCTGAACTATTGCCGGGACCGCTGCTCCATCCGTGGAGTGGGACTGGGGATGGATGAGCCCGTGTGCCTCCCCGCCGCTGGCCCAGGCTCCTCTCTGGGTGCTCCCTGCGGCAGCAAGGCGGCTGTCGGTCCCAAGAGCGAACCATCAGGGTGCAAGAGCCCCCAGACCTTGTTGCGAGAAAAGCCGATGCGCCGGCCAGAAAACGGGTAGGAACCAGCAGCTCTTCAACACCCACCCCCCCGATGTGGGGTGGGGGAGCCCCCCGGCCCCTCTCCTGCAGCCCCCGGGGAGCAGCTCTGCCGGAGGCCAGCTCCCTCCTGCTGCCGCTGATCGAGGCGGCCAGCTTGGTCCCGGGCTTTGCTGGGTGAAGCCGGGCAGGATTGTACCGGAGGGGCTTTCTCGCTGGACCGAGCCCACAGCTTGCATCACCAGGGCTTGTCCAAATGCGGGCGTGCTGGCGATGCTCCGCTTCGCTCCCTTGGGACCACAGTCGGTGGGTCACTCGCGGCGTCGGTGTCCTCAAGAAGGGAAAAAGGCTCCTTCATCGCCGCTCCCCAGACGTGGCCGTCACGCCTGCGCTGTGTTGGGTTTCTGAGCGCCGCTTCTCAAATCTCCGCTTGATCTTGCAGGCGTTGGTACAGAGCAGCCGTGTCCTGGCTGTGCATCGCAGCTGCGAGTCCCCGGTAACGTCGCCTGCTTTTGGGGAGCAGGGAGAGGGCCTCCTGCCAGAAATCTCCAGGGACTGACCGGAGGGGCAGGGAACGGCACGTGGTTCTGCTCCGAGCCCTGTTTCTGCTCCTGCCGCGTGGGTGCGGGCAGGTAGCCGTGGCTGCGCGTCCATGAAGTCATCGCTGATGGATGGAGGGGGAACGGTCTTTGTCCAACGCGCAGAAAAACCGCGGGGATGTGAAATTCCAGCCTGGTCCCAGGAGCTGGTTACAATATCAAAGTAATTTCCTGTACGCGTTTTGAATTCTAAGTCTTCATGATATTTAAATGCCAAAGAGAGATGGTAAAGGTGAATATGATAGCTTGGCAGGAAAGGGAGGTTGGAAGACACGGGCTTTTGTTGGAAAGGAAGGAAGTGTCTATGGGACACTGTGGAAAAAGCAAACCTTGTGAATGAACGGCTTTAACCATCTGTCTTGCAGGAGCGGCCTCTGGTTGTGCAGGGGCTTAACCCACTGCGCTCGCCTCGGGCTTTGCAGCTCTTGTTAAGGAGCGGGAAAGCCTGGAGCTGTGGGCTGGGAGCCGAAACCTCGGGGAGGTTCGAGTGGAGCGGGCATCCCGCAGCCGGCACGCGGGGGCTTTGCCGGGAATGGTCCCTCCCGAGGAGCCACCCGCGAGCACCGGGCTGGTGCCGGGATGTTACCTGTCAGACCTCATCCCCAACCAAGGAGCCGGTGGGAAGTTCGTTGGCCTTCACGGGCCTCTGTTGTCTGTGAGCATTTGCCAGGAAGCTTTCTTGTTGCTGTTTTTTTACGCTGCAAGAAAATAAGTCCCACTGCAGCTTCCTTGGGCTGAGTTACAGGTTCACCTGTATGCAAGCTTTGAGTTTTGAGGCTTGTGGAGTTTTCTTGCTCTGCAGAAACGTTAGTGGTCCTCACGACGCTGCAGGAGGGGGGCCTCCATTGCACCAAAGCTGCAGAGCGCTTCGGGTTAGGCTTTGGAGCGGGGGGGGCTCCCTGCCAGCGAGGGCGAGAACCCCAGGAATGGGCTGAAAGGACTGGAGATGTACCGGATAATCACGCCAGGATTAGGTCGACCTTGTCTTGGGGCAGGGAGACTGGCTCGGTCTTCTGGGGCTGGACGGACCGAGAGCTGGTGAAGTGCCCAGTGCTGTGGCCGAGTGCGGTGATGATTTCTGCCCTAGGGAGAGCGAGAGCACGGGGATGGGCACACCGCAGGCAGAGGTACGGCCGTGTATCTGCTGAGCACCGGCGCTGGAGCCTGTGCAGAGCTCTGCTGTGTCGGATGCACTCCGCAGGACCGCACTGCTCCGGCCGAGGCTGGAGGCCGATGCTCGGCCCCTGGGGAGCTGAGCTGCCCGCTGCTGGGCTGGCAGAGCTGGCAGGCCTCTGGGTCTCCTGCTCCAAATGGGCGGTCGTACGTGAAGCTGACACCGTACCTCCCCGCTAAACCGACTGCTGTAAGGAAAAAGGAGCCTGGGTTTTATTCCAGGCTGCTGGAAGGGGATATTCGAGGTCAGAGGCTTGCTCCGTGGAAGGACCTCTCTAAATGGAGATGTTTGCACGTCGCTTAGCAATTTCGGCTACAGCTCACGGAAAGGAAGCACTGCAGCCGGCTCGGGGGAGCTGTGCGCGCTGCAGCAGCTCGGGCTGTCTCTAGCTGAAAACTGGTTGAAAAACTCCGAAGGCCTGTGTGGCCGGACTCCAAAACAGTAAAACCAGGACTGTTACGTATACCAGCAGATTGTGGTGTGGACAGATGGTGGAAGGATACTTCCGCCTAAGGTTTTCTTTAATTAGTAATTAATTCCTTGTTGTCCTGTAGTCTTCATGATGCCAGGGATGCTGAAAGCACGTCGAAGGACTCGCCGCCAGTCTGGGCTTTTCACAAGAGCTGAGCAAGCTAGCTCAGCAAGCGTTTGTGGTCCTGCTGCTCTGTTTGCCGTTACTAATGGAGCCAGCTCGATGGCTCCTCCATGGGCCCCTCCGGGTGGGTTTCGCAGGGCAGACTTGAGGCTTCTGCACCGTCTGCCCCACGGTCTGTAACCGCACAGCCCGACTGGCTGCTGCGTGCCCCGTGCATGAGAGCAGCGCGGGACCAGCCAGCTTCTGCTCGGGCTCACGGGGGAGACGGCGGGGGCCTCTTGCTTTGAGCACTAGACATGGCTGTGCCAAGCAGAAAAGCAAACCCGCGTTCGTCTCCTCCTTGTCTCCTTTCCTGTCGCCTTGTGCCTTTGCCGTGGGCAGGCGCTCAGCTTTGGCCCTTAAGGATGCTCCGCTTGTGTGAGTGGGTCCTCCGGGCACTCATCCCTGGGGGAACCCCAGCCCCGGCTCCCGATCCAACACACAGACAAGCGCAGTACAAAACTGCCGAAAGCCTCTGGTCTGGCGTGGCAGGGTGTGCTTTCCGTGCGTACGATGGGTCAGCCTTTATTTTCCATCGTTAGTCTCAAGTTGGGACGTGCGGGAGGCGTGACTGGATGTCCTTCGTTAAGGCAAGCCCGGCTCTCTGGGGCTCCTGCAGCTGCTGGAGGACGTGGCGGCGGCGGAGGCCCAGGGGTGCCCGACACCCTGCAGCCTCCTGGGGCTCGGCAGGGGTGACGGTCCCTCCAAGCGCCGGTCCCTTGTCACCGCAGCTTGGCCCATCCCTACGAGAAGGCAAAATAGCAGGAACCCAGCTCCTAAGCTGAAAGACCTTCGTGTTCAGACACTCTTAGTAAATTATGTTTTCTTTGTGTGTGTGGTAACTACATTCCTCTTGCTTGTATTGAAGGCTAAGATTTATCCATTGCTAATATTTGTTTTGTTTTGACAGGATAATGTATGTTTCCCATATGTTGCTCTGTGCTTGCAGCAAAATAATCCCTACCTATAAAATATTAATGCAAAAAAACCCTCTCCTTAAAGTAGTTCTGGACTTCTTTACTTTTCAGTCTATTGTCTTGGATCACTTTAACGGCAAACGTCACGGTGTAAATGGAAGTAGCAGTGAGTTATGGGCTCGTCTCACTCCAGCTAAAGCCCTCGCATAACTCATCCCGTCCTCAAGCACCCGAACGCCTCCCGCGTGTCCCAGCACTCCCCGGGCAAGGAGTTCCCTCGCCTGCCGCCCTGCGACCTGCCAGACGGGCAGGGCCGCAGGCAGGGCCGGCAGCCTGCCGTAGCCTCACCGCCGTGCTTCTCTCCCCAGCTGTGCCGTGGAAACGCTGAAGGTCATGCTGGCCCGGGGCGGCAGCGAGGAGGTCGCCAGGGCCGTGAGCAGCGCCGGCGGCTGGGACCTGATGGCGAGTCCGGAGAGGCACCACGACGGGATCGCCATGCTCGCTGGGTAAGACGCTGGCACCGCGCGCCGGTTCTCTGGTACGTCCTCTAGCTTTGGTGCAAGAGCTGCACCGCGGCCGTTGGGAGCGGGACAGCACCCCGTAGCAAGCGGGGAGCGGGTGCGCCGTGTCCCCGGGGAGCTGCGATGCATCGAAGCCCGTGGAGGGTCCTTCGCGCAGCATCACCGAGGGACTGGCAGTGGGGCTCTGCCTTGCTGCCCACCACGCGGTGGGCAGCTCTGTCCCCAGCTCGCTGGAAGCAGCCCGGGTGGGGAGCCCACGGGGGCTGAGCTGCGTTCCTGCGAGCACGGTGGGGCTGGATGCAGCTGGCTGCCGCGGTGCGCCCGCTGTCAGTCCCGCCGCGGTGTGCCCGCCGTCCCACGCTTCCCCGGTGTGCCCCTCGCTGGGGCTGTGCGGCAGCTCTTCAGGCACCTTGGCCAAACCTTTGCTGCTATCAGCTGCTTCGCTGTGCTCCCGCCGGGGCTCAGGCTCCCTGTTCCCTTCTAACCAAGGTGTGCCGGACACCAAAAGGTCTCGGATGGAAACTGTTTTTTCCTTTTGCTGCTGCTGCAATGTCCTTGCGGTTCATCAAGTATTGCGGCGGTATCCGATCCCTGTAGACGGCTGGCTGACAGCTGCCCGTCCTTCCCGCAGCGGCTGCGCAACCTCGTGCCGACGGCAGCGAGTTTGGCGCGAGGCGGCGAGGCCGAGGGACGGCCGTGGCCCTGCGGTCCAGTTCGGTGGAGCCTGGTTCAGCCGGGGACTTCGCTGTCCCTCCACCCAGTGCCGTTAATAGCTCTTGGACGGCTGCGGAGGAGACGAGCGGTTTGGGATTTTCCAGTATTTGCAAAAATACTTTCTTGAACCTCCCAAACACTTGAGAGTGTCTCATCCAAAACAAAAACCGTCCCTCCTGGCTAAGGTCCTGCCGGAGCAGGCTCCTGCCAGGTGCCCGGCGCGCACGAGGCGTGGGCTCGGTCCTGCCCTGCGCTTCGTCCCCAGGCGAGCGGGTGGCAGGAGGGGACGATGCCAGGCCAGGGCCACCAGCTTTTCTGTCCTGGATGTCAATGTGCTGGTTCTGCACAGCAGCAGGACGCGGTGGCGTGAAAGACGGGCAGCGCAGGCAGCTCCCGTCGCTCCACGTGGAGCGACGGGAGCTGCCTGCGCTGCCCGCTCTGCTGCCCGTGTCCCCGCTGCTGCTCACAGTGCTCAAAGCACCCTGGGCTGCGGCTGCCTGTCCTGCAGCACAGGAGGAGGTGACACTCCACAGAGGCCTGTTGTGGCAGCCCGCTGATGCCCCACAGCGCCGGGATCGGTGCCGACGCTTCGCTGTGCTTGGTGGCTCGCAGACCCCCTCGCCAGCTTGCTGAGAGCCCCCTGGGGCCGCTGTAGCCCCCAGTGCGGGCAGTCGGCACGGGTGACACATGCGGCTTCTGTTTGCAGCGCGATGGCGAGGCACGCCGGCCCCCGGCTCCCCCTGATCGTGAAGAACCTCGTCCCAACTCTGAGCAGCGTCTTTGACAGCCAGAGGATCACCACCACCGCCTTCTTCGCCGAGGTGAGCAGAGGGTGTCGCGGGGAGGCGCAGCGCGGCTGAGCCACCGCTGCAGGCTGGCTCCTGGCCGTCCGTCCGTCAGTCTTTCCCTACCCGGCTGGAGAGCAGCCGGGATGAGGGTTTAGCTGCAGCAGGGCTCTGCCTGTCCTCCTCGGCTTCCCGACCCTCTGGTAGAGGGGATGGCAGAGAAGCGCTTGCAGGAGTCCAACTCTGAACACATCACCGCCATGAGCCAGCAAACCGTAACTCCGTCCTTACGTACCACCCTAAGGAATGAAGTGACTCAAGTCCTTTCCCCTCGCCGGCAGTGCAGCCAGCAGACTGTAACACTATCTCTCCGTACATACCACCTTAAAGCCCTGGGCCACTCGAGGAGTTTTTGTTACATAAAGGAGCACCTTATGCCAACAATGCAGAACTATATCCCCCCTTATAAACCACCTTTTAAATTCTCAGCTGCTTAAGCAGCCTGGGATTAAGGCACTGTTTTTATTTTCTGTTTGGCTGGGGGAGCTGCCGGCCCGGCTCTTGGAGCCTGTCCCAGAATCTGCTTTAGTTTTGGAGTGTGGTTGGCTCTCTGCATCCTTAAAGGGTTTAAAATAGCAGCTTTGCCTCACTGTGGAGCTGGAGGGGAAGGAAGCAAATGCCTGTGTCTCCCTCTCTCAAAACTGATGAGGTGAGAGCTCAGTCCCTTTTCTCTCGGCCGTGCCAGTGACGGAGATGACAGAGGGGAAGCGAGGAGGGGAACGGCCACTGGGCTGGAGCAGCGGGAAGACCGGCAGCACGGGGCCTCTGCTCCCCCGGCTTCCGCAGGATCCCCCGGGATGGCAGCAGAGGTGCAGCCGCTGCCCCAGGACGGCTGTCACTGCCTCGTCCCGGCGGGACCGGGGGGCTCTGTGCCAGCCCCTGCGACCCTGCCGGTGCCTGCACGTGGCTGCCGGCAGCCCTCGCCACCCACGGGTGTCCGCCAAGCTCTGTGCTTGTACCCCTGCCTGGGTCAGGCTCTGGGATTCCAGGCCTCGTGTCGCGGGGTCCCTCTCAGCCCCGGGGTTCCTGGCCTCTCCGCAGTGGTGGCAGGTGACAGTGGGTGCGCACAGGGAGCCCCCCGCTGCGGCTGGAGCCTGGAGCAGCCCCGCTGACCCCCCCTGCCCTGGGCCGGGCAGCAGCAGGGAGCAGGGCTTTCCCCGAGAGGAGCTAAACCCCAGAGCAGCCACGCCGGCGCCCAGAAGTGCCCCTTCGGCGCGGGGGCTCCTGCCGACCCCGCCGCTGCCGGCGGTTAAACCTCCTTTCCGTAAAGCGGAGCCTGATCCGTCCAGGATGAGCCGGGCCCCACCGGGGAGGGCCAGCGACACTCCTTGGAGCACATCCCGCTTCCGTACGTGGCTCTCCCCACGACCCGGGGGCTCGGTTGGGAGGGTCAGCGGGAGAGCAGCCCTGCCGTCTCCTTCCAGCCAGGTCTCCTGAATTGGTCTCCTTGAGTCTCTGCCCGGCCGGCTCCTCCCAGCGCCGCTCGGGGAGCGCTCCGGGAACGAGGAGCTGCTCGCCAAAAGCTCCGGTTCTGCTGCTGCTCAGCCGCTGGGGATGCTCCCAGGGGCTCCAGGGAACACGGTGCCTCCGGGTGCCCCTGCACTGCTCTGGAAGAGCAGCTGGCAGTGCCGCTGGCCGCTCCGCAGCCTCCGCAGCTCCGCTTTGGCCCTCCATCCCTGTAAATACTCCGACCTCTCCACAGTCAGCCTCCTCTCACCTGGCAGGCGATCTCGGGGGCGAGGATTTAGCTTTCGTGTAGGTTTTGTGGGTTTCTCCCGGCTGTCCGTGCTCGCCCGGGCTTCCCCCTTCTTCCCAACTTGGAGTCCTTAGTTTTCTCGATTTACGTGTTACGAATTATTGCAGGTTCCCCAGATCCAAGTGCCTGCCTCGGGGTGCAGGGGCTGAGGGCTCCCCCAGCCCTGTCTCTGGATGGCGTGGGTATGGAGTGAGGGTCTGAGGGGAGCCGGGGCGGCAAATCAAGTCTGCTGGGGCTCTTTCCCAGTGTAAAGGAGTAAGAGCATCTGAAACACAGCCGTCATCTCCCTCGTGGTTCACGGGACCCCTGTCCTGTCGATGCTGAGGCTCTCTTCTGCTTTAGCTCCTCAATAGTAATGTGGTGAATGACCTGATCCTGCTGGAGACCATGATGGATAACATGACGGGGAGGCAGAAGGACACCTGCATGTTGGTGCGGATGCTGGCGCTCCGGGGCCTGGGCAACATCGCCTCCGGCTCGCCGGAAAAGGTGAGCGTGAACTCCGTGCTGCTCGGCCCGAGAGTCCTGGCCGGGGCTGGGTGGGAGAAGGGAGCACATAGCCGCCGGGAGATGCTGCTTGTCAAAGACCGGGTGGGTCTTTCAGCAGGACAGTCGGCCACCTCCTCGCCCTGGTGACGGCACCTCCAAAACGGAGGTGGCAGCTGTCCTGTGCATCACCGCCGCTGCAGGCAGGCGCTGCGGGACTGCTCTGGTTCAGACTTCTGACTGCTTTAGGAGACACCTTTATACAAGCCTGGCTTTGGAGGAAAGCCGGCCATCCTTGCGGGAAGGCTGGCTGGCCCGAACAAGCCAGGTCACCCATGCAGATAGCGGCATCGCGCCTGTGCAAGACCTGCGAGCCCATCGCTCTTTGCTCCCGTGGTTTTGCTGGCTGACAAATGGATCCTTAAAAGCAAAGCGCTCCTCTGTCCCGACGACGGGCTTCAGGCAGGCAGGAGTCGGTATCCCCACTCTCCGAAGCGCTGCGGTCGGAGCAGTTTGTGCCAGAGGCACGTCTGTGGAGCGGCACGCGGGGAGGGCAGGCGCAGGGTGCTCTGCGCTTGTAGCTCTTCACCTTGAGGATGCGCAGGGGCGGCTGGTCCCTGCCAGGCTCCAGATGCACCTTGCAGCCGGGAAGCGGCAGCTTAAACCCCCTTTCCTGCCTGGGAGAGGAGCTGACGCCGCAAACCCCGCAGGCGTGGGAGCATCGGGCTGCCTGGGGCTGCCGGCCTGACCCCGCAGCTCTCCTTACCTGACGGCTGATCGGCGGCAGCGCGGGGGCTTGGCAGGTGCCCCGCTCCGGTGCTTGCCCGTGCCAAACCCCGGGAAGAGGTCACGGGCGGGCCAGCCCCAAGACAGACAATACGCTACCGTGATCTGCTGATAAAATATAAGTAGCTGCTAAAAATATCATTCTGCTGGCGTGAGCCCTGTCAGAGCCGCTGCTGTAACAGCACCCGGTGCTCTGGGCTGCGTGAGCCGGAGCACTGCCTCGGGGAAGCAAGAAACCAGCAGCGCTGACAGCGCAGCCTGGCGAGGATGAGGAGGGCAGCGACGAGCCCGCGCAATTAGAGCAATGTCAGAGACGAGCTGTTGCCAGCTCCTCCGCTCACCCCAGCCGGAGCGCAGCGAGCGCCACCGGCTTTCCAGCTCATCAGGAGTCCCATCCCACATCTGCTAGGGCAACCCGCAGCGATGCCAGCCCGGCGAGGTCTGGGAGGGCTCCAGGGCTCCGACCGTCCTGGGTGGCTCAGGGACAGCAGTCCCTCTGTCCATCCTTGGCCCTTCCCAGCTATGCTCCGTAAGCCACGCTGGATAGCATGGCGTAGTTTGCAAAGCCGAGCTCTCAGAATTAAGTGATGGCAGACTTAACGTGGCTTATGCAAACTTAATTTCCCCCTTCGCTGTGTACACACCGGCTCTAATTACACAGTGAAATACTGCGTTGATGGTTCCAGTGGGAGGGGAACCGGTGACTGCAGTAAGCAGTTACTGTGTGCAATGACTGGCCTGTGCCGAAGACGCTTTTGCCCGCGGCGGTCATAATTCAAGTCTCCTTCCAGCTCTTTCTGGCTGGAAGCACGGCGTGGGGCAGGAGCCTGCTGCAGGACACCCAGGGGATGTGTCCCTGCCAGCCCCCCTGCCAGCCTCGCCCCGCGGGGACCACTTTTCTCACTGCTTCCCTTGCAGGTGAGGAAGCACGGGGCCAAGCTCCTGGCGTCCATGGTCAATGGCATGGATGACAAAGACGACCCCCACAACCTGGTTGCGCTTGAGGCCATGTCCAGTCTCTCCAAGCTCCTGGATCACGTGGAGGAGAGAGACATCCAGTCCATGCTCCTCCACATCGCCATCAGGATCCGGCCCTTCTTTGACAGCGTAAGGCAGCGCCCTGGCTGTGCCAGGGGAGGCCGAGCTCGCGCCTTTGCCGGCGTGGCTGAAACGGCTCGTCTGCCGAGCCAGAGCCTGCTCAACGCAGGGGACGGGTGCGGGAGCAGCAGGAGTCTGCTCGGATGCTACGGGGCACATCCCTGGGTGCTGGCAGTGCCACGGAGCCGGGGGAAGGAGGTCGGGGTGCCGATCTCCAGCTGGGAGCTCAGCACAGGCTGCGTGAGGACACGGTGCGGTTGGGAAGCAGAGGCACCCGTTGCGTTTCTGCTTGGACCTGGACTCCTCTTGGGTAGCAGGAAGCTCTGGGTGCGGGGTTGAGCCAGAGCTGGGTTACGTGGGTGCCCTGGGACAGGAGCAAGGGCAGATTGAGGCCAGGGAGAGGGGAGAAGTCCTCTGTGGGTGCCTGTCCCAGGGGGTTTCACTGCCCTTAGCAGTCTCCGTCCAGCCCTAAACCCCTCCAGCATCACTGCGGGGAAGCTTGATGCTTCTCCTGCTCAGCTTGCAGCCCATCCCTGGGCTCGAGCCTTGTCCGCTGCTCCTGCGCTGAGCTGCTGCTGTCCCGCTGGGAGCATCCCGCCTTGGCCAGGCCCTTGCTGCACCCCACGCTCCAGCTTCGGGGGTGTCGTCTTCTGTGCTGCTCCCTCTGGCCTGAGCAGACCTGCAGCCGGGAGTTCCCCAGCTCCCTCCCCAGCTGCGTGCGGCTGCTCTGCCCCTTCGAAGAGCTGGAGGGTGCAGCGTGGAGACCCCCATCCCCGAGCTCGGTCCCCAGCACCTCCCGGGTGCTCCCCGCCAGCTGGTGGGGGGCTCCGGACCAGCAGGAGCGAATGGGGATGATAGTGGCTGAAATTTGGGATGAAGAGGCCGGGGGCTGTGTTTTTGTGGAGTCATTAGGTGGGAGGGAGTGAATTTACACCTCCAACAGAGCCTGTCCTCAGCCCATGGGGGGTCTTGTTATTTCCTCATGAAGAATAGTCTAAAATGGTTTTGCAAAAAAAACAAAAAAAAAAAAGCTGGGGTCCTGCAGCTGAGGAGCGGGGCAGCCTGGGAAGGAGGTGCTGAGGGTTCAGGACAGACGGCAGCGTTTCTCTTGCTGCTTTGATGCCCTCCAACCCGAGAAGCGAGGCGGTGGGTGGTGGGAGCAGCCCTGCCAGGCGCGTTCCCCGAGGCGGGAGATGCCCGGCGCAGGTCGGTGCCCGCTGAGCCCTGCTCGTCCCCTCTGCCTGCAGGAGCAGCCTGACCTCCGCCAGTCGTCCATCATGCTCTTTGGCAACCTGACCAAGTTCAGCGAAGGCGACTGCGAGGTCTTCTTCGAGCAGATCCTGAACGGGCTGGTGACGCTGCTGCTGCACCTCCAGGACCCGAAGCCGGAGGTTGTCAAAGTGAGTGCCCCGCTGCCCGGGCTGGCCGGCGGGGACAGGGGATCCCCTGCCTCGGCGTGGGGATCCTGCGAGGTGCTGAGCTCTCGAGTGCACGCTGCAGCCTCCCCTCTCTGTGCCGCAGGCCTGCAAGTTTGCTCTGCGCATGTGTGGCCCCAACATGGGCTGCGAGGGGCTCTGCGACATGTTCCTCAACCACCTGCGGGACGACAGGAGCCTGCACTACGGCGAGTTCATGAACAACGTCTGCAAACACCTGGTGAGCGGCTGCCAGAGCCCGTGGCACCGGTGCCGGCACTGCCCGCGGGGCTCGGTGCAACCCGGCGGGGCTCATGTGGGGGGCTGCTGGTCCGTAAGGTCCTCTGGGTCCTGTCCCTGCGTCCGCACAGGGCAGTTCCCCCCCAGCCCAGGGGTGTTCCTGGGCTGACCTCGGCCGCCCCAGGAGCTCTGGGCTTCCAGGAGATGGTGCCAGTGCTGCAGGCAGCCGCTCTCGTGCCCTGCGTGACTTCCGCGGCGGCTGTTTCTCTCCTAGATGCAGAGCTACCCGGAGATGCTGAACCGCCTGATCTTAACCAACCTGTTCTACTTCAAGAGCAACTGGGTGGACATCCGAGCCGCTGCGCCCATGTTCATCGGTAAGGCTGCTGGGGTCCTGCTCCCAAGCCGCTCCTCGGGCTTCGCCTGGGTGTCCTCTCCCCAGAAGGGCTGTGTACCTGTCCCTGTTGTCCTGGGAATGCTTTCGGTCCCCGCTCTGCTGGGAGGGCACTGCGGACGAGCGGGGCTGCTGGAAACAGCCGGGTCATCTGGTGCCTCCATGTCCTGCAGAGCACCGGCCTGCGCCTTGCTGTGCCCAGGCCTGGGGACAGGCACACGTGCGAGGTTGCCACGTGGTGCCAGCACCCCAGGAACTTTTCTCCGGCCACTTGCCACTAATGCTGGCTGGGTGCGTGGCGTCTGCCGTGACCAGCTGAGGTGGAAAGCACGTGGCCAGGTCGTGCCGTGGTTTGGGTGACCACCTGCCGTGGGCAATGCCCGTACAGACCCTGGTTTGCAGCAGCAGTGGGCTGCTTGTGGGCTGCGCAGACGATGCCCTCAATGGGGCCTGGACCAGCTCGGGCCATCACTTTAAAGGTCTCCAGGCTCAGGGTGCAGCACGCAGATGATGTTGCGGTGAGGCCAGAAGAGCTGCCTCAGCCCCGTGCCCACAGCTCAGAGTGTTTCTGCAGTCCCTCCTTTCCGAGGAGGATGGGTAGCGCCCAGCCTTGCTTTTACCCCTTGGAGATTGCCTGCAGGGCAGGTTTTGCTGCTTTCAGCGCAGACCTTGGCTGCGCTGCACTCGCCTGCGCCCAGCGATGCTTTAGGACAAGTTACCAGAGCTGCAGGCAGCAGAAACGCCGGCAGGCATCTCCTTAGGGCTCACGTTAGGGTGCTGCATGTACAACACCCACGGTGGTCCTCGCCTGAGCGGTTATTGCGGGGTTTCCATTGAGACTCCGCACAAAGCGCTGACGCAGGGACGGGTGACCTGGTGCCTGGCGGCGTGCCGCTGTTACCTGTCTCCTCGGATGCGGGACTCCTCTGTTGGATCCAGACCAAGCCCTGACTCTGAAATTCTTCCTCAGGCTTCCTTGTGCTGCACGTGGACGAAGACCACTGTCAGCAAGTGGACCTGGACCAACTCATTTCAGGTGAGTAGGTGCTGCTGCCCACGGCTTTCGCTGCTGGGGAGCGGGGACTCGCCTCTGCCCGCTGGAGCCGGAGCTCAGGCCCGCGAGATGGGGCTCCTCAGCCTCTGGCATTGCTGTGCCCGAGGCTCCTGCTCGGCTCTCGGGGCCCGGGCATGGGCAGCGCCTGGGGCAGCCTCCCGCGGGCCCCTGGGGACTGGCAGCTCAGGGGCTTTAGGCCATCGCAGAAGGACGAGGCTGCAATGGGATCCCACTCCCTCCCGGATGCGCCGGTGCGGTGAGATCCAGCACTGCCCCCAGGCACCACCCGGCTGCGCCCCTGGGTGAGCTGGGGGACATGGGGAATGTCCCTGACCTCCTGGTCAGCCCATGAAGCCAGAGCTGTGGCCGGGACGAGCCCGGCACCTGCGGGCAGCACACGTGGGGGGCCTGGGCTGGAAAGCCAAGGTGCTGCGAGGGGCCGAGCCGTTGGCGTGGGGGTGCTGAGATGGTATCTGGTTTGCACCCTGCAGGCATCGCGGGGCCAAGGTTGCAGCTCACCCGGCAGCGGGGCTCTGCTGGTGGGTGCCACGTGAACCCCAAGCCCCGCAGCCGGGCACGGCCCCACCGGGCTGCACCGCGAGCTGCGGTCCTTGGCCGGCGGCTCCGGCCCCGGGCGTCTTTCTCTCAGGGGCTCACGGGGCATTTGCGCTGGCTTAGCGTAAGCAGGAGGGGACTCGCAGGGTTTGTTTGTAACGTGTTAACCGTTAAAAGGCAGAGTTAAGGCTCATTATGAAGGGCTAATAAAAAGTCGACTTGAAGCTGGTGGCATTTTGGAGCAGAGTTAAGTAATTTTCCTGGATTTCAGGGATTTTTTCCCTGTCACTAGTGACCTCATAGTATATTGTAATGCATGGAAACTTTTGGATTGTTCCAAGGGAGCTTAAAAAACACTAAAAAAGGAAAAACTATCTTTCCGTTGGCTCCCTGAGCCCTTCCAGAAGAAAGAGGCCTGTCTGTTTGAAACAAGTGAAAGATAATCTGCCTGCGTGTGAGTAATCGCTGGAGCGAGCAGGCCTGGATTGGGTTGCGCGAGCTTCCCGTGTTGAGTGGCTCGGCCGCGCGGGGTCCGGGGGGGCTTCGGCGGTACAGCCCGCCCCGGGGCACCCCCGCGGCTGGGCCCGGCGAGGCACGAGGATGCCGTGAGCAGGAGGCGAGCGGGCACATAAATCAGGGGAGCCTGGCTCGCTGCGGGAGCTGGGGGGGGGACACGGGAGGGAGGCGAGGGCTCTCCTGCGCCGGGTAAACAAGCTACTGGAAAAATATTATTATACTTTTACTGCTAGGAAAAACTACCTGGATTGTTTTCTTACTACCGGGAGCTGTTCCAGGCATTAGGAAATCGTGCTGATAGGGGAGGCTTGGCCCGGCGAGCGTCTGCACGGCCCCGCGGGCCCCCGGGGGCTCAGCTCCCGGCTCCACTCCCCTCCCTGGCCCTGGACCCCTGCGCTGGGGCCCTTCCCCTCCCCAGGGCGGTGCAGGAGGAGCCCCACCAGTTTGAGCCCCGTGCCCCGGGGAGCCCTCCCAGTCCCACCGGGCCAGGCAGGGCCAGCAGCCTCTGGAGCCCTGTCCTGCTGCCATGGCCTCGGTCCCCTGGGCTGCAGAGCTGGGGGCTCCTGGGGGGGCTGAAGAGGACTTAGGGTGCCTCTTCTCCCCTGGGGCGTGTGCTGGGGCTGGAGCCGGGGAGGGGGCTGGCAGAGGGGCCCAGCATCCCTGGGACTGGAGTGGAGTTTCTCCTTCCTTGTGTGATGGAGCAAAGCCAGGATGCAGCTGGGGCCGGGGGTGGGTGGCCACGGCCCCCTGGCCCCTCGCATGTCTGTGCTCTGCTCCTTCCAGCTCTGAACCTGCTCCTGAAGGACCCCGTCCCCGCCGTCCGCGTGAAGGTGGCAGAGACGCTGGGCCGCCTCGTCAGGGTCCTGTGAGCCCCGGGGCACCCCGGCTCCACCGCAGCAATAGTTGGGTCGGCTCCTCGCCACAAGCCCCGCAGCCTGGGGCCCCCACGGGCACTGCCACGTCTTCCTGCATCGAGCACACCCGTCTGGGGCCCGGCTCGCCTGTCCCCGCGGCAGCCCTGTCGTCTTCCTCCGCTCTCGCCAGCCCGCGGGAGCCCGCCCGGCCCAGCGCCTCTGCTGTCCCCCTCCAGGACTGATTTGGCCCGGCTGTGGCACCGCGGTGGCCGGAGGACACGGTGGGCACATGGCCCCTCTCTGCAGGCTGCTGGACGGGGTCCTGGTTGACTTTTGGGTTGAGGGTCCTGGGCAGGGGACCTTGGTGGCAGGATGTGGAGGGAAGGGGCTGCAGCTGGCCTGGAGCCGCGGGCAGGCAGCGTCCCCAGGCTCCCCGCACGGCTCCCGCTCAGCCGGGAGCAGGACAGAGCCTGAGCCCCCCCCCCGCCCCGGCTGCCTCCAGCCCCTCGTCCCACCCTGCTGCTCCCTGATGCTGAACACGGGGTCCTGTCCCCCTGGGGCCCTGCTTGATGAATGTGACCGTCCTCTCGACACACATGTACATAAACATATTTTTAAATAAAGCTCTTTGCTCCTCAAGCGTTGTGGTGGGGTGAAGGGGAGGGGTGCCCCCCCCCACCCCGCGGCTGTGTGAGCTGGGGTGCAGCGGGGGCTTGGGGGAGCCTGGGGGGAGGGAGCGGCACAGGGGAAACTGCCGGCTGTGCAGGGATCCCCTCTGGAGGAAGATGCTGGGTCTCTTCTCCTCCCTCTTGCCAGAGGAGAAGCCCAGCGCCAGCCCTGGCTCTACTCATGGGGTCCCCTCAAGCCGGTCCTGCCCCGGGCGAGTGGCGCTGGTGGTGCCCCAGCTCCCCCGGCTCCTTGTCAGGGGTTTCTGTCCCTACGCCAGAGCTCCCTGCTCTGCTCTGCTCACCTCTGGGTTCTTTTTCTCCTTCAAGTGCTGATTCTGTTGCAACTCCTGCTGCTCCTCGCGCTGCTCCCTGGGCTCCTTTGCTGGGACGTATGTGATACAGGGGGGCAGGGGGCTGGGCAGGTGCCTCTGTGGGAGCTTCCTCCACAACCAGAAGCAGCCGAGGGAGGTGTGGGGTGGCAGGGGTGCCATCATGACCTGGCACCATCCTCCTAGCAGTGCTCCTCCTCAGCACTCCGCAGTGACACCTGCATCTGGCATCCAGGAGGGCTTGCAAGTGTCAGTGGTAGTCCTGGTGTCAGTAGGGCTCAGAGTGAACAAGCCAGGACAGAGAAGAGCTGCTGTGAGCAAGGCAGGAGTGGTTCATGCCCAGTGCTGCAGGCAGGGTGGAGAGGCCGCTTGGGGCTTGGTGGCAGGAGGTGTCCTGTGAGCTCTTGGCCCTGGCACAGCACAGCAGTGCCCGTGGGCTCTGGTGCTCCCTCGGCTGCTGCCTCTGCACGGGGCCGGGTGGCTGCCGGGGCCTTTCCGTTGCTGTGGGTCAGTCCTTCAGCCCTGCCTGCTCCCCTGGCCAAAACAGCCCTGAAATATCTCACAGCCCCTCCGGCCGTTCAGCTCTGGCGTGGCGGGGGGGATTCCTGGGATGGCTGCTCAGGGAGTTGGGCTGCAGCCGGGCTGGGGCCATGCCATGCCAGGTGCTCCCACCCCTCCTGCCCACCTCGGGGGGGGCAATCAGGGACACACATGCACGCACACAGACACACAGATGGACAGACAGACGCACCCAGCCCCCCCAGCACTGCCCCCCCCCAGCCTTTTTCCACTTGTGAAGCGGAAGCCCTAGGTGGGCTCTTCGCATCAGGTTTGATGCCAGCCCTGGCCCATGACCCTCGCTCTGGGACGAGCCCCCCCGCAGCGGGGGTCCCGTGGGGTGCTGCGTGCTGGGGGCCACGTGGGCTCCCGGCAGCCCCTAGCCGTGCAGGCGCGTGGGCCAGGGAGGGTCCCGGCCGGATCCCCCCAGGCCCGTGGCGGGAAGGGCCGGTTCCCGTGGCCGTCCTGGCCTGTGGCCAGCGCTGAGCTCATGCGCGGGATGAGCTCACGGTGGCTGTCGGACCGCAGGCTGCCGAGGGCAGCACGTGGGGATCCTCTGCTGCGACCATGGGTGGGGGGCAGCCAGGGCCCTGCTCCCCTGACCTGGGGTGACCCCAGGGACTATGGGGGGGGTGATGCTGGGGTTAGAGGGGTGCTGGGGCTGGGGGCCTAATGCATTTTGGGCATGGCTGGGGCTGGCTGCTCGCCGTGTCCTTGCACCGGGTGCCCATGGCGTCAGCTGTGGGGCAGCGGGTGTCAGGGTTCCCACTGGCGGGTGCATGTCCCATGCCAGCCCTGGTGCGTGTCCCCAGCCCAGGTACAGGGCTGGGACCTGCTGCAGCCCGGGAGCCGCCGTGCCCCCCGGGGCTGGCGCGTGGCAGGGGGGGCAGCCTGGAGCCCTGGGCTGGGCCGGGCACCGAGGGATGTGCCCACTGCTGGGGGCACCAGTGCAGGTGTCGGGTGATGCCCCCCTCCCCAACCCCACCGTGGTGGTGGGGGGTGCGCGAGTGGGCTGGAGCTGGCGCAGGGGGGCAAGCGGAGACCCTGGGGAGGGCTGAGATAAACTTCATCCCATCTTCTGCCCTTCCTTCCACCCTTCCACCCCTCCATCCCGTCACCTGCCCTTCCCTTTCTCTGTCCACCACCCTTCCCTCCACCTGGGGTACTCGGGGGTGACGTGCAGCCCAGCTCCAGCTCTCCAGCACGCAGCCACCGTGGTGGGGTGGCTGCCCCACAGGGACGGGGGTCAGCTGGGGCTGGCACAGGACAGGTCCTGCCTTGCTCAATACCACCACACTGGAGCGGCTCTCCTGGTCAGGGCCACGGTGAGCTCCAGGGCTGGGCAGCGATGGCGAACACCGCAAGAGCTCTGGGGAAAGGCAGCCGTGCCGGCCGGAGGGCACCGCGCTGGGCTGGGGGAGGCAGCAGCACCGAGCGGGTTTTGGCAGGGGGGATCCATGCGTCCCCCACAGCCTCGGTCCGGCCCGGGCTGAGCCGGCAATGCAGGACAAAGCGGTGCAGGATTGTATCCAAAAGAGTTTAATGAGAAAGACCCCAGGAGTCTGTGCGCAGGAGCGGGAGTGCGTTCCCGGCAGAGTGCGGTGGTTCCGGCGCTGCCCCTCGCCCGCAGGGTGCTGGTGTTGGGTTGGGGCTGCGCTGGCACCGGGCGGCAGCTACGTGTAGAGCCGGATGGTGCCATCGGCACCAGAGGAGAAGACCCAGGGCTGGGTGGGATGGAAGAGCACGTCAAGGACACCCAGGTCCAATGTCATCACGTGGCCCTTGAGCACCTTCACCGGCACCAGCAGCGGGTTCTGCAGCAGGTCGCTGTGGTGGAGGAAACAAGTCAGTGCAGGGCTTTGGCTCCCTCCCTCTGATCTCCCTGGGGTACCCCCAGAGTCACCCCACAAACGCTGCACCCCCCGAGGTGCAGGCAGCACCGCACCCTCCCCGCCCAGCAGCCCCTCCAGGGCTCTGCCACGCCGCCGCTCGCCAGAGGAGAGGAGACCCGACGCCGAACCCCCGTGGCTCCCCTCCACGTACTTGTAGACCATGCCGTGGCAAACGATGACGGTCCCGTCGTCGGAGCCGGAGGCGAAGAGCGGGTAGTGCTTGTGGAAGGCCACCCCCCGCAGCGCTTTCTTGTGGTGCCTGCAAAGACGGCGGGTGCGATGTCAGGGCAAGGGGTGGACGCTCTGCCCCTGTCCCCACCCTTGGCCGGGGCGCGTGGGTCGGCGCACGGCCAGGCTTTACGGACCCCAAGCTCTGCTGTTAATGATCGTATGTATGGGAGGGGAGAGGGCAACTGGGACAGACTGGGACCTGCTGTGGGCAGCTCAAACCAGCCCAGTACCTACTGCCATAGAGGCTTTGCCCCACCCTAAGCCCTGGGAGAGCTGTGGTCACCGTCCTCCACCCCGGCACACGAGAGCCGTGAGACACCAACACGCTGGGCAGGGATGGCTGCTCCTTCCACAGCCCCGATGGGCTCCATCCTGCTGCCAGGTCCCAGGAAAGGGAACAGCCCCGGGAAGAGGCCCCGTGGGGTTTGGGGGGGGCTGCGGGCAGGTTAATGGGGAGCAGGCAGAGGCTGGCCATGCCGCAGGGCTCACCGCAGCAGCTGGTAGGGTCTGGTGGAGAGGTCCAGGTCGAACCAGGCCAGCTTGCTGTCGTAGCTGCCGCAGATGATGTTGTCGCCTGTGAGAGGGAACAGGGTATTACTGGGGTTGCCAGCGAACCCCCCAGTGTCCTGCGAGTTTCCGGAGCCGTGTCTGCATCCCAAGCAGCCTGGCTGAGCGGGATGCTCCATACCGGCTTACAAGACCTGGCAGCTCCTTGGGGAGCAGGCAGGCCACGTACCTCCAGGGTGGATGGCCATGCTGGACACCCATTTGCAGTTCGTCATCAGCTTCTTGGTGAGCTCCTGCTTGAGGAGGTTGTAGACGCGGACGTAGCGCTGGGTGGCCACAAAGAAGTAGGGCCGGATGGGGTGGAAGAGCACGCACTGCACCAGCCCCTTGCTCTTGCGGAAGGGGTTCTGGCTCCAGCGCTTGCTGGTCTGATGAATCAGCACTTGCATGTTGCTGTTGTCAGACACGACGCTGGCGAAGTAGTCGCCTTTGCCGTGCCAGGTCACCTGCTTCACGGCCTGCGGAGAGCGGGGAGGGCGACAGCCACGGGTCAGACCCATCAGCGGGACCGTCCCACGCCTCCCCAGGGAGTCACCCACCACCCCAGGGAGCTGCCCCCCCGGCCAGCCTGGCTCCCGCGGGGCCTCCCCGTCCCTACCTTGCTGTGCTGGACGACCAGCCGGACACCTTTGCTGTGTTCCTCCACGGTGGCCGTCACCCACTGCACGGGCTGGACCCGCTCCTCCTCCGGCGCCACGTAGGACTCGAGCAGCTGGTCGGTGGCCCCGTAGAGCAGCTTGTCCCCGAGGCAGGGGTTCACCAGCAGCACCGACTGCTCCCTGCAGTGTGGGATGAGTGCATGGGTCAGGGCACCACCGAGGAGAGGAAACCCCTCTGCAAGCCCTGCGCCGCCATGGGATGGCCCCGGCACAGGGCCAGGGCCACGGGAGGGACGCGTGGGACTCTGCGAGCGGTCAGGCCCTTCCGCAGGCCAGCAAAGAGAGAAGAGAGAGAATACGGGGGAGCTCTGTCATAG
This sequence comes from Gymnogyps californianus, assembly GCF_018139145.2. Classification (NCBI taxonomy): domain Eukaryota; kingdom Metazoa; phylum Chordata; class Aves; order Accipitriformes; family Cathartidae; genus Gymnogyps; species Gymnogyps californianus. The sequence continues at coordinate 19,210 of NC_059472.1, read as the reverse complement.
CCCAAATGCCCCAGGGAGGATGGTGGGGACTGACTGGTTGCTCCACAGAAGAATGAGGGCCACCAAACGAAGCGGGAGGCAGGGTCACAGCGAGCAGAGGTGGCTTTGCACACCACAGTGTGGCCATCCTCGCTGCTGGGGGTGCCACAAATTTACAGGTGCTCCTTGGAGGCTGGGCAGGCTTTGGGAGAGGAAATCCAGCAACCGCTCCAGCTCCGAGAGCTGCCGGCTGGAGGATGGCGAAGGCCACGCTGGGACACTCACACGCAGACGGCCACCAGGCAGATGGTGGGGTTGGGGTTCCAGGCGACGCTCTTCACCACGCCGCCCACGGGCAAGGTCTTCATGCAGCGAGCCGTGCACACCTCCCAGAACCGCACTGTGCAGTCATCGGAGCCTGCGGGACAGGACGGCGTGGGCCAGGGGCAGGCACAGCCCCCTCCCCGGCCAGGGACGCTGCGCCGGGGGCTGCCACGGCTCGGCTCAGCAGCACGGGACTCCAGGGCACATCCCCAAGCCGGAGGGGAGAGCAGCCCTGTGCCCCGCAGCACTGCCCCTGCTCGCAGCCGTCGGGGAGGAGCACTGGGAGCAGCGAGAGGAACGCAGCAGTGCCCCGGCGCCCGTGATTCCCCAGCAGCTTCTCCACACGACAGCAGCTCCAGCACCACGAAGGCGAGATGTGACCGGGGGCTGCTGCCGAGAGAACAGGCCCCCACCCCGCTCCCTCCAGCACCGCGTCTCTGCCCGTGATCCCCCTCCCGACGCGCACGGCTCCCAGCGCAGCTGCCGTGCTGGCAGCATGCCTGGCTCAGCTTGGCACGGCACGGCGCGGCACGGCCCCGTCTAGCTGCGAGATGCAGGCAGGCAGATGCCTGGGCAGGCTCTTCTGCGGGCAGGCACGGCAGGAGCAGGTAGCCGGCGGTGCGCGCGTGTCCCCGCAGGTCGGGTTATTTTTAACGCCTGATCTCAGCCACTTTCCCAGCCCGGGGCCAGGAATTCCACGTTGTGCAACCGACCGGCACCGCGGCCACCGGGAGCTGGCAGCCTGGAAACTCCAGCGCTATAAAAAGCACATGTGCCTTTGTGGGCTGTTAAACTGCCATCTGCTCTCAATCTCCAGCCTCCGGCCGGCCGCGCAGGACTCCGCCGTTCACTCCTCCAGCCTCACTTTCTCCACTGCTGAGCGGGAGGGATGCAGGCTCCTGGGTGGGGTCCCGAGAGCGGCTGGAAAAACCCACGGAGCCTTCTGGAGGCAACACGCCTTCCCGCAAGCTGGAGGACACACGCTGCCGGCTCGGGCAGCCGCAGGACTCCCAGGGATGCTCCCAGCCTCCTGCCCAGGCTTCCCCCACGCCATGCACCGGTGGAGGGGGCTGGCAGGCTCCCCGGCGCCCGGCAGCTCACAGGAGCCCTGGCTTTCACACGTGTACAGAGCGGCAGCCCGGCTGCCCCGAGCCCCACGCTGGCATGGGGTGACGCTGGGACCGGCTGCAGCGCTGGGGCCAGGCTAGCGGCACCTGGCACGTCCGGGATGCCACGGTCTGGGGAGGGAACGCTTACCTGACACCAGCCACTGCCCACTGGGAGAGATGCTGAGGCAACGCACCAGGCTGGTGTGCCCACGGTAGACCTGGGGAGGGAGACGGGAGGCAGGGGAGGGCCCCACGCAGCCCAGCGGCTCCTCTGTGGGGACCTCCCCGCACTGCCCTGGGTTCAGCGAGCACGGAGGGGGCCTGGGGTCATTTGTGTCTAGAGGAAAGCCGAGATCTGCATGCCGCCGACCCCCCTGCATGACCAGACCCAGGGCCCCTGCTCTCTTCCTGCGGCAGATGCCCTGCTCTGCCCATCCGCGATGGTGCTGATCCCAGTCCTGCCTCACCCGCTGCAGGCAGGACCCCGCTGGCTGCCAGCACGGGCTGCAGGGCAGCTCCTCTCCCTCCGGGACAAGCAGGCAGCAGCTGTGCCCAGAACAGCCGTCGCGGGTGCGTGGGCACGCCTGGTCTCACCAGGACTGGCTTGGGCACAGCCCACTGCCACGGGCATGCACAGCAGCCCCCCCGGCTCCGCGCATCCGCTTACCAGGGCCTGGGTGGTCGGGAAGGGCTGCAGGTCCCGCGGCTTCGGCAGCTTGGGGATCAGGTCCTCCGGGTCCACGTTGACCTGCGAGAGGCAGGCGGTGAGACACAACCAGGCTGCACCTCGGCCCCCCAGCGCTCCCCTGGCACCGGTGCTGGTGTCCTGCGTGCACGGGCTGTACGGCCCCGCAGCCCCAGGGCAGGCTCCGGGTGGAAAGCCCAGGCTCGGGGCTCTGAGCCAGAGGGGGAATCACAGGACAGCACTTTTGTAAGCGTGGGCATGGCCCTCATCGCAGCTCAGGAGCTCTGCAGTGAGCTGGGACTGGCGGTGCGGGTAGGTGAGGGGCAAGAGGCGTTCAGGAGCAGCAGTTTGTGCCTCAGAGCATCACGGTCCCCTCACCAGCTGGGTGGCATCGGGGCATACACAGGAGCGAGCAGAGGCCATTCTGAAACATCCCCAGGACACCCAGGTGGGGGGTGGAGGGGGTAGGAGAAGCCCTCACCCGCATTTTCCTCTGGCGCGGGCAGAGGTAGAGGTCCAGGCAGCGCTCGAAGCGCTCATGGATGAAGCGGGAGTAGGCAGGCACTGCCCGCAGGCACCGGTACTGCTGGGGCACGAAGTTCAGCTTCCGCTCGGCCGGCTCCTGCTGCTCCCAGGCCAGCTTCTGCGGGACGGAGGAGACCCCGGGTCAGCAGGGCTGGCGGGACCCCTGGATGGAGAGGTGCCGCTGCCCCAGCCCCGGCACATCCCCCCGAGCTGAGCAAGAATCATCCTCGAGCTGGTTTCTCACCGGCCAGCACCGTGCCGCTCTGTGAGACACCGTGCTTTACCCGCTCTGCCCCAGCATCCCCCGTCTGCCTCCAGCCGAGCCCTCCTCAGCCTCCAGGCTGCCCTCCTCAGCCTGCCAGGGTTTTGCTGCCCGTTTTTGCCCCCCAGCCCCTGGGCTGAACGTGCCTCCGGACACAGCGCGCCAGGACAACCCCACACCAGGAGACCCTGCAGTAGTTTAGCTTGGAGGCTGTACCTTGCTGCCGCAGGGACACCCCGCTCCCTGGGAGGTGGCCCCACTTCTTCTGTTTTTATTCAGGGGGCTGAGGAACCTTTGCTTTCATTTTCCTTGCAAAGTCTTGACTCATCTCGACAGGCTGTAGTCTCTAGGGTGCCCCTCTGAGGTGCAGCACTTCCCCCGCTGCCCTCCCCAGCACAGCACAGCCTCCCTTGGGTCCCGGCACCTACTGAGCTCCCCGTGTGCCCAGTGCTCTCCCCTGTGGCTCCTGGCCGCTCACGGTCCCCCCCTTACCTCCTCCTCGCTGAGCAGGTACTCGGGTGGGGGGTTGTAGGACTCCTCGTGCCCAGGCAGCTTCATCTTGGGGGCTGGGACGTGCATCTTGTGGCGGCCCAAGATGGAGTTGGGATCCTCATGGGCCCAGAGGTCGTAGTACGTAGGTGTGTCGTCCTTGGGCTTACGGGGCTTGATCCAGCCCATCTTGATGGCGTGGACTAGCTTGGAGACCTGTGGGGCAGGGAGAGGTCAACCCCAGGAGCCACAGGACTCCGCAGGCTCAGGGAGGAGGAGGTGTGGGATGCGAAGATCGGAAACGAATGCCTCTGGGCACAGCTCTGGCAGCCCTGGGAGCCCGGTGGGGCTGCACAGGGCCGGAGGACTTGGCAGGGGTTTACACGTGGACACGAACTGCTGCAGCAGGAACAGTCGGGGGGGTGGGTGAGCCACGGCAGGGACAGGAGGGACTGCCGGACAGGAGAGCAGCGCAGTCATCAGCCTTCAGCGCTGCCGTCTGCGTGGGGGCTCCAGTCGCAGGCAGAGCTTGGCTTTGTGCTCCCAGCTCACCCGAGGTGCCGTCAGACCTCTCACCTTCTCCTTCTCGATGAGGGAGGGGATGAAGCTCCGCTTGTCCGCTGGGCGATTCGTCACCGGGTGGATCATGACCTCGTGGGTGAAGAAGTCAACGGCTGGCTGGGGAGACACAGACCCGTGTGGCAGCGGCAGCTGCGCTGCCCCTGCCCATCCTGGGGCAACCCAGGGCTCGGAGCAAGCGCAGAGGGTGTGCCGTGGCCCTACCTCGTAGGGATTGAAGTGGACATCCCCAAACTGCCCTTTCTGGAGCCGATGCACCAGGTCCACCTGCTCGTCTGTCAGCTTTATGTCTGCACCCGTCATCTTGTCCTGGACCGTTCGCCTGCAGGGAACCGAATGAGGCAGGGTTAGGGCTGGACTGCAGCGTCCGTCCCCGACGGTGGTACAAGCCCCACTACCACGAAGCCCCGCAGCCCCACGCCAGGAGTCACACCAGGAGACCTTGAGGTCCCCAGCCGGTACTCTATGGCCCTGGGCTCCGGGGATTCGGGGTGTTTCAAGTCCCGGTGCGCACGCGTGTGGACACACACACTCCACGTGGCGAGCACGTCACGCCGTGCACTGACGCGGCCCTCCCCTCCCCGCTCACCAGTAGTCGGGGTTCTCCATCTTCTCCAGGAACATGTCCAGCTCGTCCTTGTTCCGGATGGGCTTGTAGATCTTCTTGCCCTCCAGGTTGTAGCCGATGTGCGGGAAGTCCTGGTACCACTCCATGGGGATGTTGCCCACTGTGTTGCGGATGTCCTGGAGGGGAGCAGAGGGAAGTGGTGTGAGGGGGAGCGCAGGGGACACCATTTCAAGCAGGAGCACCCCTGGGTGCCAGGAGGGTAAAAAGGAGGGGGGGCAGGAAAGCCGTGTGATGTCCACCCCCCTGCCCAGGTACAGGCTGAACCCCGCTGCCTCCCCCTTGCCCATTTGCAGGCACCGAAAAGCAGTAACGGTGCCCGGGCGGGTGCTCTGCCCACGACTTCCAGTGAGGATGCCCCAAACCCTCCCAGCGGGAGCGAAGCAAATGCCGGCTGCGAGCTGCCAATGCCTGCTGCCATGCTCCACTGCCCTGGTACCCCCACGCTGCCGGTGGCCCGGGCAGCACGGGGCTGGAGAGGGGTGCGCCAGGATGGGGGGAGGCTGGGAGGGCAATGACTGAACCCCAAAGCTGCAGTGGGCTGAGCAGGGTCTGACCTCCAACCCCAGTGCCCTGCCCGACCATGGGCAGCCCTGAGCTGCGCTTCGTTAGGGGACGTGCAGCCCCTTCCTCCGCGCTCGGGGCAGAGGACGCGAGCATCAAGGTAAGCAGCGCCTGGGCTCATTTACCGCAGCAGGAAGAGTTTAAAAACCTTTTAATGGCTTGACGAACGGGAACGCCGGAGCATGGCGTTGGCTGCAGCCAGGCTTCAGCTGCCTGCCGGAGCGCGCGGGCAGGGGGCTGCAGGCGGTCAGCAGCGCCGCGGCTGAGCACATTCCTGCGTCCATCCCGCAGACAGGAGCGCGCCTCACATTTTCCGATTGCCAGCTGCCAGGCCTGCTCCCCCTGCACACGCATGCATGTGCAGGCACACGCGCACCCGGCCAGCCGCTGCCTTTCTTGGCTGCCCGTACCGGGAGCAGGCAGCTGCCCCTTGGCTCCGTGGCCACCGGGGTCTGCATGTGGCCACGAGTCCCATGGCTCTGGGGCAGGACTAGCCCCTGGCACCATGGTGTGCTGGTGGAATGGGCCAGCCGGCACCATGGGCACGTTTCGGAAATGCTGCTGGGCTCTGCGTCTCCTGTCCCCGATGCCGGAGGGAGCACGACGGACGGCTGCCCTGGTCCCCATCAGCAGCTCGCACGGGGACGCGCTGCGGAGATGAGCTGTCCCTGACCTGCTGCGGTCCGTGGACCGACAGAGGCTGAGGGAGATGGAGGAAACGCCGGAGCTGCTCTGCTTCCCTTCAGGAGAGGCCAGGGGCAGGAACCAGCCCCTGAGGGGGCTCCGGACTCCCACCGGCTTCGGCGCCTCGGCAGGACCTGCTGCCCCAGCACAGAGCTTGGAGGGCTCAGAGAGGAGCGGTGAAGACAAAGAGGCCCCAAAGAGCTCATCTGGGCACCGGGGACGGCTCCAGCCGGGGCCTGATGCCAAGCCCACAGGCACAGAGGGGGGGTGGACGGGGAGGTTTCGCTCTGCACCCCCCTGGACCGGAGCGAGGGGGTGTTTGGCAAAGGAAAGGTGGGAGATTCAAACCCGGTAGTGAAAGCGCTCACACGCAACCCACAGCCCAGCAGCAGTGCTCACGGCCGCGGCAAGTCGCCAAAACACCGAGGCAGTCCCGTCGGCAATCGGGCGCTTCTACAGGCAACGCAGACCTCCAGACTCATCGCCATTGACAGTAAACCCACGGCGGTACTTGGGGACGGAGCCCCTGCAGCTACGTGAGGGCAGGATGCGACCCGACAGCGGGGGTCAGGCAGATGCCGGGCAGGAGGTCCTGCCTGCCCCCAGCGCCAGCCCCTGCTCCTCGCCCACCCTGGCCGCATCCTGCCGCTCGGGACTGGCAGGGTCGGGCAGGAGCGGGGAGCGAGGGCCCTGCGGCCTCTCCCAGCTGCCCTCACGTTGCAGAAGGCAGAGACCCCGTCCCCAATTACAGCCACAGAGGGACGAAGGTGTGAAGGCGACCTGTGCCCCGTACACCCCACAGTCAGGGGTCACGCTCGCCCCGCAGCACCATCTGGTCCCCATAAACACTTGTAAACGACACGGAGCCTCCCACGGAAAGGTGCCTGGAGCCCTGGGAAGGCAGAGCCAGCGGGAGCTCCGGGGGCCAAGCCGGACCCATCCATCACTCTCCAAGCAGACGTCAGCGCAGGATGTGCGCAGCCCCCCCGGGCAGGAATCTCCCCCTCGGCATCAGCAAAAGCCGACCCGGTCCCGGGATGCTGCCGCTGCACTTGGCTGGAGGCTGCGTGCTGCTGGGGCATGGCCGAGACCCCAGGGACTTCCAGGACCATCTGGGACTGGCCTGGGAGAGCCCCCCTGCAGCTAAGGCTCGCGCAGAAGGACAGACACCGGGATGTTGGCTCTGGAAGCCTCATCCTGTGGCCGGCAGCAGGAAAGCCATTATCCAAGAGGCCTCCGGGAGCTGGGCGTAGGCTGCTCTGCAGCCACCTCTCCCTGGGATGCCCCAGCACAGCCCCAGGAGATGCCCATGAGATGCCCAACGCCCACAGCTCTCCTGGCCGCAGGCAGCCACGACGGCTGTGTGGTGGTGCCAGCTCTTGGCCAGGCAGGAGCTTGCAGCCGCCGAGTCTGCCGGGGCTGGAGCTGCTGCCTCACCTGGGAAGGAGATTTCTGCAAAGAGCAACGGGGCAGCAGCTGCTGGCTCCCCGAGGGGCTGCCAGGCAGAGGCGGGAGTCCCCACAGGCACGGGGACTGCTCCATCCGACCGTGCACTCCTTGAGCTCACAGCAGCCCCTTGGGGCCTGCACGGGATGAGGGAACGGTGACGGGGTCAGCAACAGCCGGCACTTGGCGCGGGCTCCTGTTCTCAGCACCAAGTGTGACACCGACGCTCCCAGGCAGCACAAGGCACGCTCGCCAGGCAGAGGTGTACGGCCGTCTGTCCGGCTGCACCCCGCTGTGTTTCCAGCAGAAATACTTGCTCCTGGAGCAGCGCGCCCACGTGCTCGCACTGCTGCACGGCTCGGTCCCTGCCGGCAGCGGCGAGGCCGGGGATGCGAGGCCCCGGCAGGGCAGGAGTTCAGCAGTGCCGCAGGTGGCACGGAGCCTCCAGGGAGAAGCAGGGATGGGGACGCAGCAGTCCTGCCCACGCAGCCTGCAGGCAGCGATGCTGGAGCCGCTCTGCTTCACCTCCGGGATGCAGGCAGGCTGAGCAGCGACAGGCTGGGCAGCGACGGTGGCAGGGCAGAGAGCGAGAGGGCTCTAGAGGATGGGCAGCATAGATGCCCGGGTGATGACATGGGGACAGGGATGCAAACTCTTTGTTTGGGCTCTGCAGCCGAGGGATCAGAGCAGCTTTGCTTTCTCTGCCCTTTCTCCCCGCGTGATGCTCTCTTCACCCTGACAAACACATGCTGCACTCGCACAGGGAAAGACTTGAGCGGGGCCGGGCTCTCCAGCTGTGGCGTGGCAAAGCAGGGCTAGCTGCAGCCTTCCGCTGTAGAGACACAGTCGGCGTAGAGACAAGCAAGTATTTTTAACGCCCCGGGCTGCTGCACAGGGAGCGCTGCCTTGCCTGGAGCCTGGAAGCCCAGACTGGGCGTCTCTTCCCGAAGGCCGGCTCAGCTCCGCCAGGAGCTGCGGACTTGACGCAGGAATCCCTGGGCGAAGCTCTTGCCAGGAGCACAGACAGGATCCCAGCAGGCCTGGAACGTTTTCTCCTCAAACGCGAGCCCCAGGGTCCCGTGCTGGCCAGACGGAGCACACCCCGGCTGCGCACTGCCCCAGCCCGGACACCGAAGCAGGAGGTGCCCCACGCGGCACCGGCCAGGCCGTGTCTGCCGGCATAGCCTGGCAGGGACAGGCTCAGCGCCGGCAGGATGCCCACACACTCATCCTGTCCCCAGCACTTACGTGCCCAGCACAGACACCCCAGTGAGCGCTGAGGACGCTGGGAGGCCCCAACTGGGTGTCCCCACCTCTAGTTTTTCTGGGGCAGGGAGCAAACCCCAAAGCACCGACGGTGCCGTTGGGTAGGTCAGGACCGGGGTCTCAGCCCCAACAAAATCCCGTAGGGATGTACATGCCTGGGGCCACCATGGGAGGACAGCCGGGCTTCGCCCACGGGGCTAATCCACAGCAGTGGGATCCACGTCCTCCCCCAGCCCAATCCCCCGCAGTGGGATCCAGGTCCCCCCACAGCCCCACAGTGCGGAGGAAGGAGCAAATTCCTCCCAGACAGAGTTTCTTAACGGTGTCGAAGCAGCCCAGTAGCCATGGCCCCGTCCCTCCCCTCTGCTCGCCTCCCACCCACCCACTCGGGCTGCGCGGCTGCCTCCCGTGTCGTTAACACATCGCCTCCGGCGAGCCGCGTCCTCCAAGCGAGCGCGGGGGAGTCTGGAGCCCCGGAGCGAGGGACTGCCGTCACTCAGCCTCACGTCTGGAAGTTGTTCTTGGATGGGCCCTGGGCATTCCTAGACGCACATTCCTGGCAGCTGGAGAGCCTCGTAGGAAAGATTCTTCTCTTGAAAATATCCGGTCCACGTGGAGGAGAAAGGGGACGGGGCAAGCTCAGCCCTCCCACCCCCCCACCCCGGAGACTGCGGCAGCGTGCCCGGGTGCTGGTGGGGCGCTGGCGATCCCGGGACCGCGGCAGGAGGACATCTCGCGTGCCCCCCGAGGCGACCGCAGTCCAGACTCCAGCAGTGCTGGAGAGGGCTCTGCACCCCCAGCACCCCCAGCCACACTTCCCGTAGGAGCGGGGTCCTCGAGGGGTCTGGCACAAGCACCGGGCACCCTCTGCGGGCAGGGAAGCTCTGCAGGGCCTGGGGTCAAGTTGTCTGTAGAAAAGCCACCCCAAGCACCCCACGCTCTGCAGGGCTGTTAGCTGGGGAGTGCAGGTCCCGAAGACGGGGAGAGGCAGATTTAAAAGGGACCCACAAAAGCCCAGCTCCGCCACGGCCCAGCGCCTCGGTCCAGGGAGCAGGGCGAGGCAGGCAGCCTCCGCAGGCAGCACCTCCTCTGCAGCGGAGCCGTGGCGTCATTGCAGGCAGCCAGGCCAAGCTTCCAGGTAATAAAGCCGTGGCAGGGGATGGATCGCAGCAGGGAATTTCAGACTCCTCGGCCATGGCTCTGCAGCTGCGGCCTCCCTGGGAGAAGGCGCCTACACCAGGCTCTGCTGACCTGCCAGAGCTGGGAAGACGATGCCCAAACCGGGACATCATGGAAGCTCTCTGGGAAGCCAGGATTGCCACAGAGCCAGGGGTCAGGACGCTGCAATCTCCAGCGCCAAATGCCTCTGCTTATTTAAGACCGGGGCTTTCCGAGCCAGAGCCAGGTCTGGTGCTCTGGCTCGACCCAGGGCTGAGCGTCACCTGCACACAGGACCGCTCTCCATCCCGGTCCAGAGCCGGAGGAGCTGGGCCGCAGGGAGACAGACGTGCTTCTCACCAGGAAGGACAGCGCAGGGAAAGCGCCGGGGGATTGCACTTGGATAGAAGGTGCTAGAGAAAAGCAAGATCATTAGCGGAGCTAAACGAAAGCAGATGCCTACAGGAGCCTGGGTTTCCAAAGCACACATGGTGAGCGCCCAGGCACTGTGGAAGGAGATGACAGTGGCTTGGATTTCAGAAGCTGCTGAGACTGATGATTAACTGTGGTAGCACGCTGCAAAGGTGCAAAACACTGGCTCGAAGTGACAACACCCCATGCGGAGCTCCTGCTGGGGAGGGCGCTTGGGGGGACGCACCGTGCCCCACCGAAACGGAACCGCCGAAATGGAGGGGAAACCCCAGACTTCACAGCAAATGGCAATTCCCATTTCTGGCCGAGTTAAAACGCTGCTTATCACCACGCCACACAAAGCAAGTGCACTCGAAGGCCGTGACGTGGCTGTACCAGCAGAGAGGTGGGGGGTCTCGCCCTGCTGCCCCCGGGGCTGCGTGCAGGCAGGGCTGGAGCTGCCGCTGTTGGGGATTGCCAGTTCCCCCTCACCAAAAGCAGCCGGTGTCCCTCCCACTGGCAAGGGGAGAGCAGTCTGTGGGCTCAGCCCGGCCGACCCCGCTGCAGCCCCCCCAGGCTGCGGGTTTGCAGTCGCCCTGCGAGGGGATGACGCTGCCCTGAGGGTCCCCCGAGCAGGGCCAAGTGGCAGGAGCTCTGCTGGGCTGGGAGCAGAGCAGGCTTTCTCTGGGCACCCATGCTGTCGTCATGCAAAGGCGGAGTGTGCAGCTGAAGGGGGCATGCTCCCACTGTCACAACTCATCTTTTACGAGGTTATGGGGCTGGGGCAGGGCAGCCCGGAGCTGAGGCAACTCCCTGCCAGCTCAGGCACAGCCTGCCCTGGCGCTTGGAGGTCCACAGGTTCCCTGGACCCACCCTGGGTGCGGGGTCCCAGCCCCACACCTTAGGGACGGCTCGGTGGCTCGCTATGCTGTGGGGATTCCCACGTGCCTGGCCCCAGAGGAGGAGGCTGATGGCCTTCACTGGGGCTGAACCTCCCTGCCTGCCCTCTGCCTCTGCAGCAAGGGACTAGCTGGGCCAGCAAGCTCCGGAGCAGCCTTGCAGCACCTCCGTGGCAGGCCCACGATCGATGCCATGAAATCCAGCGGCCCTGGGGCTGCACTGAGCCTGCCTGCCTGGGGCTGCCACCGAGCCAAAAGCCTTGCAGAGCAACGCTGGGGCTGGGTCGCAGGACTCTCCCAACGAGCCTCTAAGCTCACATGGAGAGCACAGAAAGGCCTTGGTTTCCTTCGGTCCCGGGTTTGGGCAAAGCCAGCCAGGACTGCCCCGCTGAAGCGGCAGCCGCTGGGGGCCCATGGGGACCCCTGCTCGACCCTCCAAGCCCTCTGTCCCCAGAGGAGTCTGCTCGAGCTGCCTGCGTGGGCACGATGAGCCGGCGTAGGAAGGGGAGCAGGGGGTAGTTCGGGGCAGGTTGCGAAGTCGACCCTGCCAGCAGGTGCTGGTTTTTGCGGGCTCAGCAGAGCCGGCGCGGTTACGGGGACAGGTTACGGGGACAGGTTACGGGGACAGGAGCAGGCTCCGCACTTGCACACACCTATGGGGCTGATAGAGACACAGATGCCATTCTTGATATCTGGGGAGGAAATTAAAGCAAATTAAAGCAGCAGGCGTGCACCAGGCAAGAGCTTTGGCGGAGGTGTGCCGGCGGGCAGCTCCTCAAGGGTTAATTCCTCCCTCTCTGCCCCATTAGCAGCAGCAGCAGCAGCAGCAGCAGCAGCAGCAGCAGCAGCAGGATGGATTTGGTCATGCTGTGGGAAGGGGAGGGAGCCCTCTCAGGGGCTCTCTTTGCAGGGACTAATCCTGAACAGCATCCCGTCTCCCCAGCCCCAGCCTGGGGGTGACAGAGCCCTGTCCCCAACTCTGTCCCAGGCGCAGGCTGCCCATGAACCCCGCAGACACAGGGCTGGGGGAGCCTCCCTCCCACCCCAGCATGTAGGGTCCTCTGGGAGTCCCCACAGACCCCACTGCGGGTGCCCACCATGCCCACCCAGGCCCACGCAAGTGATGGGCGAGGATGCTGCACGAGTCCCCGTGTGCCCGCCGCGTGCCGGGCCGGCAGCCGCAGCCGAGGCCCGCAGCTGGCAGGTGAACCGCAGCAAGCGCTCCCATCCTCGCCAGGCTGGCTGAAGCCCCCCGGGGCTGCGGGCAGGACCCCCGGCCGAGCCCTGAAGGGTTAAGTCCCCCGCGGGGATGGAGGGTGAGCTCAGGTAGGCGTGAGCCTGTGCAGCTCCCACTTCCAGAGCCGGAGCAGGGCTGCCTGCCGGAGCCGGAGGAGGGCCTGGCTGACCACTGCTGCTGCTATAAAACTCCCCGCTCCTGCCACACTCGGCGTCTTAAGATGCACATGTGTGGGGAGAGGAAACAGGCAGCCCTGCCTGTGAGCAGCCCTTAACCCCTTCTGCGCGGAGAGAGCCGGTGGGGAGCTGGGGAGGGGGACCCCCCGCCGCACCACCTCCCAGCCGGAACCTGCCCGGGGAGGGCGACGCGAGCCGGGGCTCCCCGAACCCCAGCCGAGGAAGCAGCATGAGCGCCTGGAGCTGAGGCCGCCCGCAGCAGGAGGAGGTTGGCAGAGCACGGCGGTCCTCACGCGGCTTCCCCGGTGTCCCCTCGCCGCCCAACATGTCCTTTGCCATGCTGCGCTCGGCCCCCAGCCGGTACCTGTACCCCGAGATCAGCATGCTGTCCGAGGACGAGGAGAACGGCAGCGAGAGCTCCGGCTCCGACGAGAAGCCCTACCACCTGGACGCCGACGGCTACGGCATCAAGGCCAGCAAGCGCAGGAGCGGCAAGAAACCCAACCGGATCAACAGGGAGCCCCGGCAGCGTCACACAGCCAACGCGCGGGAGCGTGACCGCACCAACAGCGTCAACACCGCCTTCACCGCCCTCCGCACGCTCATCCCCACCGAGCCGGCCGACAGAAAGCTCTCCAAGATCGAGACCTTGAGACTGGCCTCCAGCTACATCTCCCACCTGGGGAACGTGCTGCTGGTGGGGGAGGCGTGCGGGGACGGGCAGCCCTGCCACACCACCCCTGCCTTCTACCACCACGGCGGCAGCAGCCCCCCCGCGCGCGACACCGAGAACTCCCAGCCCAAACAGATCTGCACTTTCTGCCTCAGCAACCAGAGGAAGCTGGTAAGTGTCTGCTCGCGCCGTCCCCGCGGGCTTTCGGCTGGAAGGGGCTGCGCCGGCTTTGGCGGGGGACCCCCAGGCGTCCCCAGCCACCGCCGCGCGAGGAGGGGGTTAGGGAGCACCGGGGCGCCGGCTACGGCTCCGCTGCCATCGGGCCAGTGCGAGCTGAGGGGGAGGTGGGATGGCTGGGAGAGCCGAAGCAGCTCTGGTGGGAGCTGCATCGACACGAGCCGGAGAGCATGCCAGACCCCGTCGGCGAGCCCAAAACCCGGGCGTGGAAAATACGGTGCCTCCCTTTAGCACGTCCAGATTTGCTGCCCAAAGCCCCCAGCAGCTGCCTCCAAATCTCGCCTGCGTTCACTGAAAGGCAAAGGGACGGGAGAAGGGGAAACCCTACGAGGGCGAGAAACGGATTTTAGGAGCTGGAAATCACAGGCACAGGGAAAGTAAGAGTCTGGAAAGAGTCTGCATCTTCCCTCCGGCAGAGCGCAGGCAGCAAACGGAGAGGCGAGAGCGAACTGGGCGCAGGGCTGGCCGCGGCTGGGGCTCCCAGCCCCCCGATACTGGTGGCAGGGCTGGCTCCCCGGGCTGGTCCATCCGCCCGGGTGAGGGCCACGCTGGCTCTGCACACCCAGCCGCGGGCCTGGTGTCCCAAAGAGCCGTGCTGGGACAGGGATGGGGGGAAGCCGAGGCCAACGCCACAGCACGTAGGTGCCCCTCAAGCACCTCGGAGGATCACGGGGACCAGCAGCTCTGCCCCACGAGCACTCGGGAAGCGGGACGGCTGTCCCAGCTAGCCAAAGGCACCAGCGGGTCTCTACCACTGACCGGGAGCCGTAATGTCCTGGCCAGCCTGGTTCACCCAGTGTCCCCCGCTTCTGGCTCTCGAGCCCATGTCTTTAGGGGAGCGCTCTCCTCCCAGCACCCTGGCAGGCAGCACCGGCTCCGGCAGAGGCTGTCTCCATGCCCGCCTGGCACTGGCACTGGCCAATGCCTGCCATGCAAGCCCATGGCTCCAGTGGGGTGGGCACCACTGCCCACGGAGGGTGAAGGGGCCGGTGGAGTAGGACATAAGCCCAGCAGCCAGACTGGGAAAATCCACCTTCGGCAGCAGCAGCAGCTCTGCCGAGGCTCCGGGGGCCGTTTGCACGAGTGCCACCGGCTGGGAAAGGCAGTGAGCGGCTGCCTCCCCGGCACGGCCCTGCCTGTCCCAGCAGACCTTCTCCGGCGGCGCAGGGAAAGCAAATCCCCCCCCAGGGTTGCCGTGCAGGGCGCAGCGGCGCGGTGCAGGGCTGCAGCCTGTCTCAGGGCTCTCCTGATGTATGGGCCAGCTCTTGCCACGCACACACAGCCACAGGGGAGCGGGGGCACTGGGAGGAGGTGGCTGTCAAGAGCCTCAAGCCTTGCTCAAGAAGGCTGTGCCCTGGGTGGCTGGGTTTTAAAAAACCTATTGGTCTCTTGCACAGCGCAGATGGTCTCTGGCAGGGTAGAGGTAAAGGAGAGCGCAAGAGCCGAGGCAGAGGTGTCGGGATGGCAGCCGGAGCCATGCATGCATGCTCCACCGTTTGAACCCATTTAACCCCAATGAGTAATGCCCTGAAGAGGGAGAAGTCTTTGTTAAGGATTCAAGGCTCATTAAGCATGAAGCAGTGGCGGCAAAGCCAGTCACGAGCAAACTCTGACAACTTGAGTATTTCAGAGCAGGAAAACCCCAAACCCTGTTAATCCCCCTTGCACGTCCTTTCCAATTCACTAGAGAAGGAGACAGAGCTGGGAGCAGCAGGCAGGAGGGAACAACGTCAGGAGTCTTTGCATCTGCTGGGATTTGCACTGCTAAACCTCAGGTCTTCAAAGATGAATACCTGGGGCCCTTTCCGCTTGGGCAGTGGAGACCGAGCATCTGCCCTGTCTGTAGCTTTCCTGAGCACCAGTGTCAAACTCTTCCCCGTGGGCGAGGGATGCAGACCACTGGTTGTAAAGTGCCGTTGTGCACCAGCGAACTGCTCCAGCCGGTATTATCCCAGTTTAATAACAGAAGCTGCAGGTGGGGAAGCTCCTACAGGGCTGAACTGGAAAAATCCTCTGCCTTCCAGTTACCAGCCTGTTCAGAAACCTCCTGTAACAGCTTCACAGATCAAGCATTCTCCCTCTCTTTGGCTGGTATTGCCACTTTCGCATCAATTCCGATAAATTCCCATCACCACTTTTGCATCAGTTCCCAGCACAGACTCCTGTGCGGGAGCAAACCCCAGGACAGGCACGTCTGTGCCAAGGCGCGTGGAAAGGATAGGCAGTGCAGGACTCCTGGGCCAAGATGGGCCACCTCCCTTCCTGCGGCTCTTCTGGATAAACCTCCCCGAGGTTAGATCCTCAGCGGCTGTCAAAGGGGACAAGATACTTTGGTTTGGCTGAGATTAAGCTAGGTTGGGTTCATGGTGGGAAGAGGGGACCGAACAGACCGTGCCTAAGCAGTGCACTTGGTCTGTGCTTGAGATTTTACGGCCAGATAACTTGATAAGTTTTACTGTGTGTTAAAGGAATAAAATAAACCATCTTTTATCAGGAAGGTATTTTGACAAATGGTGAGGAAATGAAAGCAATCTCCTCTGGAGCTGCAAACACAGCGCAGCTGGGATCTCACAGCCCCTTTGACGTTGGGTGGAAGGGACCCTGCCTTGGCTCTCAAGAGCCAGATGGCCACCGTCCCGTTCAGGAGAAGCCAGCTCCACGCGAGACCACTCGCCTGGCCGAGTGCTCAAATCCGAGCCAGCACCCATGTGCGTGGCAGCTCCAGCCCTTCGCCCCAGCGCCTGCAGGCTTGCGAGCTCAGCAAGCGCCAGCATGCAGCTCCTCGGAGACCCCCTTCCCACTTACCCATCCCACGAGGGAAGGAGGCAGAGCCACTTCTCCTCTCCCAAACACACACACACAGCTTCGCTCCACACTGAGAGTAGAGGAGAGCAGCTTGATCGTATCAGAATCTAAATTGTCTTGCGCTGCTGGGTGCTCAGGTCAGAACAGCCCATCCATCCCCGTCAGAAAGGTCTGCTTTTCCGCCATGTCTTTTTGCTCACACGTAATGATGCCGTTTCAACCAATGCGACCTTGCGGTACGTGATTCTGTCTGCCTCCGGCTTTCTAGGCTTTGCCAAAGAAAGGGTAACCTCGTGAGGGATCTCCTTCACAGTGCCCCCAAGTGAGCCCCTGCACCGTTTGCCCCTCCGTCACCGGTTCTGCCCGTCCATTTTGCGCCAGACATGCCACGCAGCTCCCCCGAGAGCCGGCCAGCCTGCGGCAGGAGACACCCCAGCCTGCAGGCGCCTGCTGCGGCCAGCTCTCTAAAACCTCCTCCTTCCCAAAAGGCCCAAGACGTGCCATGCCTGCCCAGCTCCCAGCCATTCCGCAGCCTCCGTCCGTGCCGGGCACACCGTCTCCAGCCCGAGCCGTGGGAGGCTGCACCCACGCCATGCCTCCGAGGGGGCAGCCGATGCCACGGCTCCCCACGTTAAAAGCCTGGCACGCTCCAGAAAGGCAGGAGATGGCACATGTGGCACTGAAGCCCCACGAGACAGCGTGGGCAGAGGCTAGGTGCTACCTCATCCCCGGGCACCCTGGCCGGGAAGGCAGGAGCACCTCGGAAGTTGCGGGTGAGCATTTGCGGTCGCTGTGAGCAGGACTCGCTGCAGGGAGGGGAGAAACGGGATGGAAGGCGTGAGCTGCTGTGCAGAGGCTCTTTCTAGTGAGAGGAGTCACAGGACAGAGCTGGGGCGGGATGTTTGGGGTTGCCGGCTGCTGCGGGCTCCCCAAGGGACAGCCGAGTAAGGCAGCAAACTTTCTGCGAACCCTTCCTAGCCAATCCTTCGCCTCATCCCACTTTTGCTGGCCGAGCAGCACCCCGGCAGGCAAAGGGGCTTGCCCAGATTCATGCTGCGTGACTCAACCTTGCCTCGCACCCAGGCGTCCCGCCGCCGCCGCCTTATCCCAGGGACTTTCCCATATCGGGCTGAAACCAACACCATCTCCCTGGAAAGATCCTTCTTTAAAATGACTCATGTGTAGGTGTCTGCCGCCCGCCGGAGAAAGGCTGAGCTCTGCGAAAGGGGCTGCCTAGGCTGGCGGCTGCTCAGGCTTGTGCCGGTTCCCCCAGATCTAACCAAAAGGTTAAAAACCTGCAGGGGGGCAAGGCCATGGACTATGCCCCAGTCAGGACATAAGCAGGAGGGAGGTGGACACCACACTGGTAGGAGCATCACACTTGCCACAGGCTCTGCAGGACAATGCGTGGGCGGGTGGCAGGGACGGACGGGACGGTCCGTGGCATTGCTAGGGAGCAGGATCATGCTGTTCCCATAAGCGAGCGCTGGGAAAGGGGGCCCAGGGCCATGGTGCCCCAGACACCCCATCCCTGCCAGCCCATGGAGGGGCTTGTGCTTCTCCACGTTTTCTTTTGTGGCTGTTGCCTGTGCCATCGTGCTCACCAGGACGCACAGTGCTGGCAGGGGAAAAACAGGACGTTTCTCCTCCCGTGACCGTATCGGCTGGGAGAGCTGCTGGGAAGAGCCATGGCTGGGGGCAGCTTGCAGACTGCCTGCACTGGGGGGTGGACTGGGCTTGTTTAAATACCAAAAAGTCCAAATCCAAGCAAGGCCTCTTGCTGAAACTGCTCTGGGGCCGAGGACTCTCGCAGTATCCTCTGCATGCCAACAGCCCTCACAAAGCGCACGTCCCCGCTGCCTGCGTTGCATACAGCTGTGAAGGACCAAGGGGCAAGCGGGCCTGGGGACACGAGACGTGGGGGCAGAGGCGCGTGGGTCACCCCAAGCAGTCAGTGCTGGGATTGCACACCAGTTAAAGTGACAAGGGACGAGTGTCCAGCATCGGCCACTCCGTTTTGTGGAGCACACATGCGCACAGAAAGCAAGCCGGGGAGGGGGCACCGAAACCACCCGGGAGCTAAAAGGTGTCGCAAGAGCAACCACAGCTGAAACCTCCAGCCCAGTTCAGGCTGTGCAGCGGGAGCAAAGGCTGCCTGCGCCCCGCTCACCGGAGGGCTGACCTGTCCCGTCACCCATGGGGCAGGAGCAGTGCCAACAGGTACCACGTCCCGTCCTAAGCCGCAGCGGCAGCAGAGCATCCAACTCCAGCCGGCAATGCGGAGCCGTGCCCCATCTCGGGGCGCGGGCAGAGCGGTGCTGAAGCCTCCCCTCAATGTGAGAGCAGGACGGGCGAGGACAGGCTCTTCTGGGAGCCCGGACCGGTACAGACCACACAGCCCTGGGGGGGCCGGATCGCCCCACGGGGCAGCTCCAGCCAGCCCGGGCTGCAGCCCCTCGCTGGGGTCCCAAAGCATGAGCCCTCTCCCCTGATCTCGGGGCAGCGCGCCCACCCCCGCCAGCCCTTCGGAGGCAGCCGGGACCCCCGCAGAGGGCAGGCCGGGGTCACGGCACAGACGTGGCGTTAATCCCCCGGCACCGCCAGCTGGGTGACGTGTGAGAAAGGAGCAGCCGAGCCTGGGGCACGGCAAGGCTGTAAAACAACCCCCGCGACCCCCGGGCCCCCCCTGCCCACCCCGTGGGGCAGGCGCTGCTCGGAGAGCAGAGGGAGGGTACGGAGGGATATCTGCTGTGCGTGCACGCTGCCCTGTCCCGTGCCAAGGAACCGGAGGGATGCAGGCAGGGGATCGGTGACCGCCAGCTTTGTGCAAGGGGCCGGAGCAGCTCCAGGTCCCACTGCCACCCCCGAGGGCAGAGCAGGCAGGCAGGGAGGGAAGACCCGGGTGCCGCAGGCTGGTCCGTGCCTTGCCGTCCCCCAAGGATGTACGCTCCTCGAGAGGAACGGGCATGTGAGAAGAGAGGGGCCGCAGCGCTTCCCGGCAGAGGGGAGGGAGGAGGGTGATGGCTCTGCAGACCCCCAGCTCCTGCATGATGCCCGCCCCAGCCAGGGGCACACGA